>NC_081409.1:740435348-740722848 GCF_030272615.1 Cryptomeria japonica
TGATTTGATCAGACATTTAAATGTCTTGCTTCTAGAAGAATAACCTAGAAATGTTCCTTCTTCACTTTTCTGATCAAATTTTCCATTTCTTTCATCTTTGTGTACATAGCATCTACTTCCAAAGATTTTAAAGTAACTTACATTAGGTTTCTTGTCATACCAGATTTCATATGGTGTCTTCAAAGTTCCTTTCTTCAGTTGTACTTGGTTCAGGGTGTAAACAGCAGTGCTTATTGCTTCTCTCCAAAAAAATTTTGGCACTCTTTTCAATCATCAGAGTTCTAGCACAATCCACAATAGATCTATTTCTTCTCTCAATTATCCCATTTTGCTGTGGAGTTCTCGGTGCAGAGACTTGTCTTTTTATATCATGATCATTGCAGAATAAGTTGAACTCATCAAAGGTGAACTCTCCTCCTCTATCAGATCTAAGACATTTCAGTTGTCTTCTTGTTTCATTTTCAACTCTTGCCTTGTACCATTTAAACATTTGAAAAGCTTCTAATTTTTCTTTTAAAAACATAACTAACATCATCCTTGAATAATCACCCACAAATAATATGAAATATTTATAACCATAATAACTCTGAACTTTCATAGGACCACAAAGATCAGTATGCACAAGATCTAAAATTCCTTTAGAAGTGTAAGACTTACTTGTAAAGCTTGATCTTGTCATTTTACCCATCTGGCATCCTCTGCATATAGCATTCTCAGGTTTCTCTAAACTCAATAGACCTCTTACTCAGTGCTTCTTGCTTATTTTGATCAGATTATCAAAATTTACATGACAAAACCTTTTATGCCATAACCAGGTATCATCTATCTTTGCATAAAGACACTTGTTTCGAGTTGAGTCAAGGTGAAATGTGTTACCTTTTGTTTGTGTCCCGGTAGTAGCTAACTTTCCATGCTTGTCATGAACTTTGACAATTCCTTTCTGAAATTCTATTTGGTAACCTGTGTTGTTTAGTTGTGCTACACCCAACAAATTGTATTTCAATCCTTTGACCCAATAAACATCATCACATTTTGCATTATCAAGAAGTGTGATAGAGCCTTTACCTTTTAGCAGACATGGTGCATCATTACCAAATCTTACATAGCCTCCATCATAATCTTCTAATTTAACAAATTTGTGTTTATCACCTATCATGTGATGTGAGCATCCACTATCTATGATCCAAGAATCATTTTTACTTATGTGAGATATTAGGGCTTTTTATTCATACCTTTCTTCATCAGATCCATCCTTGATAGCCACATAAACAACTTCCTCTGTATCAGTTTCATCAGATTTATCATCATTAGATTCCTCATCAGCTATTAGGCATGTCTTTCTATTTCTTCTTTTGAAATCTTTGTATCCTCTGTAGTGATTGTCTTTATGTTTGTCATCTCGGTAATCTCTCTTTTCACTAGATTCTTTGTCAGAACAATTAGAAGCCATATGTCCTATTTTATCATAGTTGAAACATTTCAAAGGTAGCTTTCCTTTATACTTACCTTTGCCTCTCGGTAGCCTCCTGGCTAATAGTGCTTCAAACTCTTCTTGCTTTCTGATTTCTTCATATAGTTTGTGTACCTCTTCCATGTTTTTGCGAAATATTTCACTTGCTCCACTGTGATTCCCTTCAAAATACTTATACATTCTATCATTGTAATCATCAGATTCATCAAGATGAAAAGAACTGAATGCAGATTCAACTTTATTTACCGAAGACCCACTGTTATCAAAATTACTTAACTCAAATCCATGTAGCTTACCAATAGTAGCATCCAAAGAAACTGGCATATTGGGTACTGACCTCAATTCATTGATTGTAGAGACTCAGATTACATAAGCAGGTAGAAGGGTTCTCAATAACTTACTTGTGATATCCTTCTCTTCAATAGTTCCTCCTACTGCTTTGATTTGATTGAAATTCTCCTTTAACCTTGTACTATACTAGGTTATGTTCTCACCTTCATTCATTCTCATAGATTCAAGTTGTCCTCTTAGAATGTCTACTTTTTCTCTTTGTACATGTTTATCATCGCCATACACAGATATGAGTTTGTCCCACATTGCTTTGGCATCAATACAACCTTCTAGATCATTAAACTCTGAGCCAGTTAGTGCTAATGATATTTCAATCATTGCTTGTGTGTGTTCTTGCTTTTCTCTTATTTCTTCCATAGTCATTGGGTAGGTGACCGGTGCAACATAATCATTCTCCAAATAATATGTAGCATATTCTCCAATTCCTGATAGGTGCAGCTTCATCCTTTTCTACCATGTGGAAAACCTTGACTTGTTCAGCTTTGGTGCATCCCTCTTATACATCTTCGGATCTTTACTCAAATACCTTCAAACTTTTCTTTCGGAGTCCAAAGCTCTGATACCAATTGTTAAGTTCTGATGCCAAAAGCTAACAAGATGAGAGGGGGGGTGAATCATACAAACTTAATAATCCATAAAATCAACAGATTCAACCTCGGTAACTTATACTTCAACAATATAACCAAAAAACTGCTAAACATGCTAACTCATAAACACATTATCATCATAACACATATAACACCATATTTAACGTGGAAACCCAAATAGGGAAAAACCACTATGGGATTTTGGACCCACTAAGAAATATACTCTTCTAGAGTATGCTCGGTTAAAAGATAATCCTGTTAAAGATTACAAACACATTGCTAGATGTGACCCGGCTAAGGGATTTCCCTCAAATCTGTTAGGATCTTCACTTTGTTAGAAGTGACCTTGTCAAAGGATTTCAAACACTCAACTAGAATGTTACCTTGCTAGAGGTTTTACAAATAAGACTATTAAGTCCACTCGGTTAAGAGATTTCCTGTCACTTACAAAATAAACAATAGTAAAAGTATATTTGCAACTTTACATCTAAAATGCTAAAGCATATTCTTATTTGCTCAATATTGTCTAGTCATAGGACTTATCTTGTCCCTCTGCTGGGCTTCTTACTCTATTATTCAAACAGGTCTTCAAGCTTCTGTGCTCGGTAATCACTATGTAGCATCCCTGTGCTTACACTTGCCCGCATGCATTGTTTATCAACACTTTCTTATTTATAAACAATTTGTTAACCACTTAATCTCCTTGATCACATTTCCCATGATCAATCATAGCCATCAAATCTTCAATCTTGACCAGGTTCATTGTATCCATCGATCTGAAAATGTTTTACTATGCCTAGGAACTTGCATTCCTTTCTTGGAACTTGTGCTAGGGTATTGTGGTTCAATCTATGATGTAGATCTAGCTCTTGAATCTTCAAAGCTGTAGATCCCTAACAAACTTCATGCACAACATACCAATCATTTAATCAACTCTAGCTCATCAGCTTCCTTCATTAAATAATTCTTTTATTCATCCAATGCATTATGTTATTGCTCGGTTGTAACTCGGTAAATACTAAACTTCACTCGGTAGACATTCCACCTTCATTAACAGATAGCGATAACCTTAAGGTTTACTGACTAGGTTCCTTAGGGTTTACCGACTAGGTTCTTTGGTCGGTGACATAGTATAGTATTAACCTTACAATTAATAACATATGTAGGATATCAAAACAATCTAAACATCATGATCTCATCATTGTCTAACTCGATAATAGTTGCCCATTGAATACTTATTCCTCCCCTTATTCATCACATTCTTTTTGTGTCTTTTACCGACATCTTAATTTTCATCAAAACATACTTCTTAAGATATGGCAACATCATACTAAATCAGAAAATCAATTTCTTGACATCAATGAAAAAATAATGTTATAAAGATAGTTATCATCCTTCTTCAGTTATATCAATAATCTTCAACAACCTTCTCAATATCCTTATTGAAATGCCAACAATCTCCCTTGTTCTGTTGTAATGCCAACAACTGGAGTATCAAATATTCAAGCCCTCTCCTTGTTGGTTTCCATGCTAGCCTACTGTCACAATTTCCAAAAAGTGAATCAATGGAGATTTGCAAACTACCATCATTAATGACAGATTGAACAGTTAGGAGCATGCAAAGGTGGTGGCACGAGTGGTGATTATTGATATTATTACTTTTTTGTCAACACAATTAAATGCACCACCTTTCAAGAAAAACTGAAGTAACGCATGCCATCATGAGCTCCCTCTGTTAAAATGGTTTTGCCCCATGATAATCAACTTCCATTTGATAATCTAGACCTGAATTGGTCAGAAAAGAAGCAAGGAAATATCATCCAAGGGCTGCATGCTCTTGCATGGAAATAACAAACAAATTTTGCTGGATATAGAAAGATTGTTGCCTTACTAAGAAAAATTACCAAGCAAGTTGAAAATCACGAGTGGCATTTGCAAGGAGAAATAGCTAGAAGGGGAAATCTTGGTGATTAACTCTCAAAACTTCAAAGAAAATTGTGCTCAAAGGAAAGGGTCCCCTCATACAGTCGGACATAGAACATATGCAAGATGATATCCTCTTCGACTTGACTGACCTCACCCAAGAACTCATAGAAGATGAAGATGAATTTTCAGTGGTCCTCTGGGTACTTATAGAAGAGGAGACGAAGGCAAAAATGATCGACAACCAGATTGTCGATCGGAATCCGATGCCTGAGGAAGAAGAAGTTTGAAGTTGACAACTGTTTATAATATGAATTTTATGTTATTTCTGGTAATTTTTGTGTTTATCTGTAATCATGTTTAAAAAGGTCATTTTCAAGACCGTTATTCTGAGACAAACCATTTCTTGGAAATGGAAAAGGGTAATTAGTAGATAGAAGGGGGGTATTTCTAGAAAACAGATTTTGTGTTGCTTTATGAAGGCAAGTATATTATATGGTTTATTTCTGAATATGGAAACTTTGGAACAGTTTATCTATATGATTAGACTTTGTGCTATAGTAGATAAGTTTTGTGTTCTTCCTATGTGGATGCCTCTTGTTCAAGTTTTCATATGATGAATTGCTTTAAGTCTTGTTTATCCTAATTCATTCATTGTTGTATAATGTTCATCTTTGTGTGAGTACTATATGGCAAGGGCTAGTTGATAATTATTTAGAGAGATTCATTCATTACTTCTATGACTGGTTACCTCACCTTTAGAACTTTCTAGTTAAAAGTTTTGCCTTCCTGATTTCTGGTTAAAAGCATACCCCAAGAAAAACCTCGAGATAATCATAAGAGGGAGTCATACCTCTAAAATTTAGAGGAATTTTGCAAAGAACAAGAAACTTCTCCAGCTGTTACTTAATGGTTTGTTCTCTAGTCTGGGACTAGGAGTCATTTTTTGTACATTTTAGGGGAACAAAATGTTAACCAACATATTTTTGGTGACTCTGCTAGGGAAGAAAGAAAAAGATATTTTCATAAATATATTAATGTCACCTTATCCATTGGAATAAAATATCAGTGCCTTGTTCATTCCATTCTATGTCTTGTCTTACTTGCAATAAGGTCGGTGGCTCTATCAAATTGTGCATCTTGAAAAATGTATTGGTGTCAAACAAATCAAAGGGCTCAGTTCAAAGCCGAAAGGAGATCTACTCTGACATTTGAGGAGATATGGGTTGAATATGATAAGACTCTCCATTCTTTATGGAGAGATTTCAGAGAAAGTATAATTAAAGCTAAAAAGAAAAAATTACATCCATCAGAAGATCATAGATCTATATTACTGTTGAGGAAATTACATCACAAATTCCATGCATTAAAAGATCCTATGGGTGAAACTCATCATTTGCAAAGGGAATTCAGAGGGTTAGGTCCACCCAAAAAAGAACCAGAAATTCAGGTTTCCTACAACTTTTCTATCCTTAGTGAGCAAGATGTTGAACAAACCTTGGTAGAAACCAATGAATCACTGGTATCACAGAATGATAGAGGTAAAGGATCTATGATCGCTTTAACATACATGTAGACCAACAAACTCAGGTCATCATTCGTCTCCCCTGAAGAAGAAGTATTGCCAAATAGATGTAGTGTTGTTTGTACATAGGAAAATGTGGTGATCAAAATGAATAAATCAAGATCAAATGACCTACATACCAATGAGACTCTTGGTGTAAGTATAAACTAGTTTAAACTAGTTTAACTTCCCAAGGGGTGCCCCATTTTTCTCTATCTCACAGGATCCCTAAAGCCAATGTTTTGCTCTCAGATCATTGAGCAAATGACTTAGGAATGACAACTCCAAGAATGAGTGATATTGTGATCTATATGCATGAATGCATTCTAAGATCTATATGATATGTTGAAAACTATGATGCTTAAGCTAAGATTGAGATAGTGATATGATAAAGAGATTAACAAAATATCCTAACATGATATACTAGCATGAATATTCTATGATATGAAATGAAATGCTTCTAAATGTTATGATGATATTTTAACAAAGAGAGGCTAAAATACTTAGTAAATTAGACTATAATGTAGATGCATTAAACTTGGATATGGAGAATGAGGAATGTGAGCTCTATGTATAGGGAAAATGGGGCAATGGATGGTTAAGATTGAATAATCTTAACAATGGTTAGGATTGAAAGTTACTCGATCTAGGTTTACTATTTTCACCAATGAAATGGTGACAATTGTCAACAAGAGGTGGCTTGAGAGGAGATGCAAGAGGCATGAAATGTTTGAGAAGACGTGAAGGTTACCTTAGGAAGTAAGGTTGAGGTTGGGTTAGGGTCATCCATTAGATAAATCTTTTACCCAAGGGGTAAACGCTTGTGCAAGGGTTAATAGGATAACTAGGGTCAAAGCCATGAGTGCTTGATGAGACCCTTGAGTTAGATAAGGGTTAAGTTAGAGAGAAAGTCTCTAACCATGAAGGGAGGTTGAATTAACCATTAATGGTTTGGAAGACTTTGGGGACAAATTTGTAAGAGTCCTTCCAAATTTGGGGAAACTCAACAAGTTAGCTTGTTGAAGAAATATAGCCTTAAATGCATTCAGAAGACTTTCCTCCAAATTTGAGAAGTGACTTCCTCAAATTTAGGGAAAGGACATGATTAGGAGTTGATTAGTCCAATAAAGATAGTTTAGAATAATCTAGAAGGCTCTAGAAGAGGTTTAGGAGGCAACTGAGAGATGTAGGAAAATGCAAGTGGGAGAAAAAGAATTTTAATTAAAATAAAATATTTTATTTCAACGAAAATAGATGCAACTTCGATAAATACAAGTTGGGGGATATTTATAAATAAATTAGATTTATTTATATGCAAGGGTCAATTTTATTAAAAGGAAGAAAGAGGAATTAATTAAATAAAGTGATTTATTTAATTAAAGGCTAGAAAAGCTTTAGGTGAATTTAATTAAATAAATTGAATAATTTATTTAATCAAATAGATGAAAATGAAGGATTTAAATAAATAAGATCTAATTAATAGGGGGTGGGGTTTAAATAAATATTAAATATATTTATTTAAAAAGGTGGTCAGATTTATACGTCTACACTGTCTTTTTTTTTCCAAATGAATGTCTGGGTAGTTCGTGTATTGAGTTCAAATATGGAGTCGTGGGTAAAAATGGTCATGGAGATGAAATAGATGCATCCACCAATAATCTTAGTAACCTAGAACAAGGTATGGATGATATGTCTGCATTCTCCTTTTCTCTTGAACTTGAAGAGTTTACCTATGATATTAGTGAAGTGAGTCAAAGGGTAGGAAATACTTTTAAAGAAAATGAGATCAAATTTTTGGATTGTCAACCAGATATGGAGGTTTTTCATTTTTGATGATCTCACAATTGATGGTACTAATTCAACATAAAAAGAAATCAAAGAAAACTCAATGAATACAGGAAAAGTGGAGCAATCAAATCCTTGCACGATAGTATGCATGCAACCTGAATATTCATCTTTTAGATTTCAAGACAAGGAGCACAAGAAGTTGTCAAGTAGGGTACAACCTTTCCCTAGAAAGGATTCCATATAGCCCTACATTCTCCCTTTCCAGTTTTTTGCTCACCACGATGATGATTTCGTAAGAGTGGCACGAAAACATGAAAATGAAACAATAAAAATTTAAAGATCGAATGAAACTGTTAATGGATTGCCTCTTTCGTCTATCCATGTTACTAATCAAGATCCTATTTGCATAAAGAAAGAAGAAGTTATCATCATCAAGTTTGACCCCATGCTCATAGAATGTATCATTCAAGCCATAGTCATCAGCTATATGGTCTGAACTTGTTCCAAGTACTCTCAACCCATGTTAGGCCAAAGTCAGAAAATTTAGAATCAATGAAGAGTGCAGGTCCTTTGATGTGGGTGAGGAAAATCAAGATGATCCAGAGGTCTTCGGCGATGTGTATATTCTCAAGCATCAGCACTTTTCTAATGGATTTCAACATTACATCAACCCAGAACACGTCATCCCAACACTTATTGTATGGTTTCCATTCTTATATATGTCATATGACCATACCTTTTTTTCGTAAGGGGTCATATTTCTCTCAACCCGTAAATGGATTTGCATGATTCCATGGGATCTCCCTGAAGTAAGGGGTTCTTTCCCCCGTATATAGTTGTAAATAGTTTTGGTGTTCCTATTTTGGTCTCTTCCTGCTCTGTTCTAGTTTGTTCATTTTTTTTTTGTCCCTCTTCCCTTGCATTTTGTGACTCGATAGCCCAATGGATAAGGCATCAGCCTATGTATGAAGTTCTAGATTCTCTGTGTCCTTCAAGTCTTTCTCCCTAGACAAAGCCAATTGACCCCCCTACCTTTTTTTTTTTTTTTAAATGTTTTTCTACATTAATAAAAGGTCCTTTCTTCCTTATCGCCTTCACCCTATCGAATAAATCATAGCATTTCGGAACCAAGTTTGAATCTTTGAAGGTACCACTTTCACCCAATACCGTGATATAAAGGAGGGATAATGTTTGTCAAGCAGCAACCAATAAAACTCACAATTCTTACTTCCTATCTTTCCCCGATACTTGATGCTTCTTCATGGACGGATATCAGAGTATCAGAGATTCAAGCCATCTTCTTGTTGGTTTCCAAGTTAGCCTACTATCACAATATCCAAAAAGTGAATCAATGGAGATTTGCAAAGTACCATCATTAATGACAGATTAAATGGTTAGGAGCACACAAAGTTGGTGGCACAAGTGGTCATTCTTGATATTATTACTTTTCTGTCAGCAAAATTAAATGCACCACCATTGAAGACTGGCTAAAGTAACGCATGTCGTCATGAGCTCCCTCTACCAAAATGGTTTTTCCCCATGATAATCAACTTCTATTTGACAATCCAAACCTAAATTGGCCAAAAAAACAGCAAGGAAATATCATCCAAGGGTTGCATGCTCTTGCATGGAAACAACAAACCAATTTTGCCAAATATAGAAAGATTGTTGCCTTACTAAGAAAAAATTACCGAGCAAGCTGAAAATCATGAACGGCATCTGCAAGTAGAAATAGCTAGAAGGGGAAATCCTAGTGATTAACTCTCAAAACTTCAAATAAAATGGTGCTTAAAGGAAAGGGTCCCCTCATATAGCCGAATGTAGAGCATATGTAGGATGATATCCTCTTTGATTTGACTGACCTCATCTAGGAACTCATAGAAGATGAAGATAAATTTTCAGCAGTCCTCTAGGTACTTATAGAAGAGGAGACGAAGGTAGAAATGATCAACAACCAGATTGTCGGTCGAAATCCAGTTCCTGAGGTCGAAGAAGTTTGAAGTTGACAGTTGTTTATAATATGAATTTTATGTTAGTTCTGGTAATTTTTGTTTTTGTCTGTAATCATATTTAAAAAGGTCATTTTCAGGATCATTATTCTGGGACAAAATGTTTCTTGGAAATGGAAGGGTTTTAGATATAAAAAGGGTAATTAGTAGATAGAAGGGGGTGGGGGATTTCCAAAAAATAGACTTTGTGTTGCTTTTTGAAGGACAAGTAGATTATATGGTTTCTTTCTAAATATGGAAACTTTGGAACAATTTATCTATATGATTAGACTTTGTGCTACAGTAGATAAGTTTTGTGTTCTTCCTATGTGGATGCCTCTTGTTCAACTTTTCATATGGTGAATTGTTTTAAGGCTTGTTTCCCCTAATTAATTCATTGTTGTATAATGTTCATCTTTGTGTGAGTAATGTATGGCAATGGCTAGTTGATAATTATTTAGAGAGATTCATTCATTACTATTATGATTGGTTACCTTGTTATAAGTACGATTGTCGTTGCACCAAAAGATCGACCTGTTAATGTCCGATACAACCACTAGACTTGTAGCATCCACAAGAGGAAGTTCATCCATGTCACAAACTCAAGCTTTGTGTTGCACAACACAAGGAGACCAAGCGCACACACCTTGCAACAATCCCCCCCAATGCAAGCGAGGGGTTTGAACCTATGACCAAACTCTAATACCACTTGTTACAAGTATGATTGTCATTACACTAAAAGATTGACATATTAATGCCTGATACAACCACTAGACTTATAGAATCCACAAGAGGCGGTTAAGCCATGTCACAAACCCGAGCATTGCGCTGCACAACACAAGGAGACCAAGGGCACACACCTTGCAACATACCTCACCTTTAGAACTTTCTAGTTAAAATTTTTGCCTTCCTTCTTTCTGGTTAAAAGCATACCCCAAGAAAAACCTCAAGATAATTTTAAGAGGGAGGTGTACCTCTAAAATTTAGAGGAAATTTGCAAAGAACAAGCAAATTCTCCAATTGTTTCTTAACGGTTTGTTCTCTAGTATGGGGCTAGGAGCCATTTTCTGTACATTTTAGGGGAACAAAATATGTTAACCAACAGTTCATAGGAATTAGAGAGCACCTAGCTATATATTTGTAGCATCAACGAGATCCGGACGGAGCCATACCTAGATAGAGAGCAAAGGTGTGACAGGACCACTACGGTGAGATCCACCAGGTGGAGACCCTGGTGTAGGACCATCTAGTGGTGGTATAGGTACAGTGAGACCTTCAACGTCTGGGGGAAGCCATGCCTAACTTGATTTTTTTTATACTTGAGCCCCTTTTTTATGATGTTTATCATTCTTTTTTATGTATCTCTCATATTGACATGATATCATTGTACACTTGACATTTATTTTTGAGATTATATGATATGCAATGGCTTTTTGCAACCTACATGACTTGTGATATAATGCTCATTTACTTTCCTGTATACATTATCTATGTGATGGATGTTGTTATATTATATATGCGATGATGTTTTTTGTATGATCTACATGACATGATGTGCATGTGATCTATGTTGCATACTTAGTGATAAGATGTATGATGAGGATATATGTTGTGGATGCTTATGATTATGCTTTATGTTTACATCGTATGATGATGCATTTTAATTATATGATGATGGATGCATTTATGATTAATGAGATGGAACAAGATATTTTATTTTGTATTTGATAAATATCATGTTTTTTTACTATGGAAAAAGCAGGTTTTGAAGGGAACCTGAAACCCTTTACATAACATCCTTAAGAGATAAAAGCATTAAACAACAAGAAAAGATAGACTACCAAAAAACCAGCATAGTCATGGGCATAAATCAGCAAAAAAGCCCAACAAAACCAGCCAAGTCCAACTAAAACATAAATGAAAAAGAAAACAAATTACTTCATGTTTTTTAGGGCATTAGCCAAATTTCTGCTAATCCCTTGCAAATCTTTGATATTATCCCTAAGCTTAGGGATATCCTTGGAAGAGGCCGCATCAGCTTTCTTCATGCTTGCCCTTGTTCTTTTCGCCGCACCACCAAGAGCACTTTCCACTGTTCCTCCCTCAATAGTATCCTCATCCATATCAAGATCCACTACAGGTTTGGGGGTGCTGGAACCTTCAAGGAACTTGGCAATATCCTCTAAATTCTTAGTAATCGAGGTAAGGATGTCCGGGATCATCATCAGAAAGTTTTTCATAGCTATTTTTCCTTCCTCAAGATTACCAATCTGAGCTTCCAACTTCTCCAATTTTTCCTCCATTCCTTTTTTCCATTGTTCCTGGTTTATTTCGGCTTTCTTCCCTTTTTCTTCCTTTTGTTTCTTAGTTTTTCCCATCTTCTTGATTCCTTCATAAACCCACTTGTCAAAACCCATGCGAGCCTCGGTCTGGTTTTTGAGTTTATCCAAAATAATCCCCTCTCCATCTTTATCTTGACACCTTCTCGAATTCTCCTTGTCCTTCTCCTACTCAATTTCCTTGTCCTTTTCCTGCTCAATTTTCATTTCCTTTTCCTCATTAACCTTGACCTGCTCTTCCAGAGGCTGACTATTAACAATTCCTATGCTCATACTGTGGGTCAGACTATATTGATCAGATACTTCCCCAGCTCCTCCTTCCTCTTCTCCAACTTCCTCTTCCTTCTATCTCTCCTCTCCATCAGACTCATCGATCTCCATCTCACTTCCATCTTTACCAATGTCCTTAGATTCAATCTCCGTGTTCTTTTGATTACCCTTATCCTCTTGAATTTTCTCCAAAGTAGCTTTTTTACCTTTTTTTCTCTGAGTACCCTCTTCCTTTCTACGCCCACCTTCTTCCATCTTCCTCTTACCTTTCCCCAGAGATGCCGACAATCTCTTATTTTCCTAGATAACCATGATCTTGCAATGCTCATAAATGAGCAAAATAAGGCCACTATGAATCACAGGCGAGGCAGGGTTCTTGCTATGTTTATTCAGAGACCGTGACAAAGACCTAAAGAGGTAATAAGGCAAAGATATCCTCTTCTCATGTCTAAAATGATTTAAAAGAACAAAATGGTATGTGTGGACCCTGGTAAAATGGCCCTCCATAGTAATATATTCCATGATGGCATTGAGCACACAACCCCAGATTTTCTTAATATTGGAAGCATCATAAAACCCCCCCGAAGCTTTTCCTATTTTTGCGCTCTCCTTCTCTTTTCGCGGAAAAAGTTTAACAATGTTATTAGACACTTTCAGGTCTCTAAAGAAGTTAAGACCAGATTGGGGCATACCTGTAACCATTGCTATGAGATCCACATCCAGCTTAAACCTCACACCATGAATTTTGAAGGATCCGTTACTCCAATTTTCAGTGATTTTCGTGACCGCTAGGTTAACTCTACCTTTATCTAGTCGACTAGCCTTTCCATGAAGTTCGTCATGAATCCTTTCTCCAGCTTAGCCCAAACCTTAGGCATCTCCTTCCATGTTGAAATATTATTAGGTTCCTCTCTTCTTAGATCCCCCCCCATTGTAGAATTCGATTTACAATTTCTTCTTTTCTACAACTTCAAAGCTTTCTTCCCAGTGACACTCAAAATTTTGAAAATGCATACCCACAAAGTGTGCGATAAATTAATATTTTTGATTAGGACTCTGTCGTTCCTAAACATTTGAATATTACTCATTACAACATTCATGATTAATCGTGTGATCCCTCTTTCCCCATGAATCCGTCCTTTCTAATAAGATCTTTAATATTAAAATCCATATCAACTTCCCCATTCCAAATACATTGGGTTTCAGACATAACGCCTAGGTTTCCTAACCCATTCGCAACCCCATTTTTTTCTCTATAGGCATGCTCTATAATAATACATTTAAAGCTAGCATTTATTTCTCTAGCTCTAAAAATAATTTTTTATATAGTCCATGAAGGCTCAATTTCTCCCTTAAGGCATTTAATTATGTTAAGAGAATCTCCTTCCAACCATAGATTATCATGATTAAGATCTTTTGCAATAATCAAAGTGTTCAATGCCACAGCAACTTTAGCATAATGACTAGTCTGATTACTCAAGGGGCCAGCAACTACCACAATGCAACTTCTAGCAAAATTTCTGACAATTCCCCCATAACTAGCTTTCCCCGGATTCCCCTTAGACGCCCCATCAAAGTTGGCCTTAATCCATCCCTGGAAAGGAAAGTACCATACGAGACCATCCCACTCCTTATCCACACTGATTATGTTATTGGATAAACTTCATCTTTCATTAAAGTCTTCTTTAGCAGCTAAACCATGATCAGTTCCATTTAAACATTCAAAAATCCCTCTATAGATTTTATCCACCACCACTTTAGGGTTAGCACTTTTGTCCCTAAAAATCTTGTTGTTTCGCTCCTTCCAAATGTTCCATATAACATTAGGCAGAGTTAGTTTCCAGAGCTCAACATTCTTAGAATTGGATGTAGGACAAAACCATTGTTGCCAAAACTCTTCCAAAGAATTCGGGAAAACCCGGCACAACTTCCACCTACTGAAAATTATACTCTAGATTTCCTGACTGAAATTACACTAGTAGAGAATATGACAAGAAGACTCCTCCTCCCTGCAACAAAGAGAGCACCTGTTAGGAAAAACAAATCCACATTTGTGGAGATTATCATGAGTTAACACCTTATTTTGGATAAAAATCCAAAAGAAGATATTAATTTTGGGCATCAATTTCTTTATCCAAACTTTAGCACACATAGGGATCTCATCCAGTACTTTGTTATGGATAGACACTGCAAAAGACACAGAATATTTCCCATCTGAAGTTTCCTTCCAAATCATAGAATCCTCAATGTTGTCCCTAAAAATTTTAGAAGAAAGTAGAATCTCTAGACTTTTTAATCCCGAAAAATGTTGGCTGAAGTCAATCCATTTCCCATTTATCCAATAGTTTCTAACAAAGCCTCCATACCTGCTTTTGAACCAGTCTTTCCATTCCTTAAGGATAGGAATTTCCTCTAGCGGTTTATCCATAAGCCATCTATCCTCCCAAAATCTAATAATTCTCCCATTCCCCAATTTCCACATTCTTCCAGTTGCTGCCCAATCTTTAGTTGTTTGAACTGCATTCCAAATAGCAGAACCTTCAACCAAAAAAGTATTTTCCATAAATTCTTCCTCAGAAGGTTGCATGTAAAGATATTACTTTTTCTAGATTAAATTCCATTCTCTTTCCTCCCCTTTCATTCTCCAAATTTATTTAGCTAACAAAGCATTATTCATAACAGTAATATTTCTTAATCCCAAGCCCCCATACTTCTTAGGAGTACAACTATTATTCCATGCAATAAGGGGGATTCTATTTTTATCTTCCACACCCGACCATAAGAATTTTTTTTAATTCTTTCAATTGCCTCCGCAAACTTTCTAGGGATTTTAAACAGACTGAGGGCATAGATTGGCAAATTTTGAAGGGTAGCTTTAAGCAACGTCACCTTACCCACTTGGCCAAGGAGGGCTCCTTTCCACCCAGCCAACTTGGTATTGAATCTATCAACCAGCTTCATCCTGAAATTCTCTGAAGGCTTCAAACATAGAGGGAGACCCAAATAGGTTGAAGGGAACTCAGCAATTTTTCAACCAAGGATTCTTTCAATCCTTTTTTGTCTATCCTCAGGGGTATTGATAAAGAAAAAAGAACTCTTCTCCCAATTTATTTTTTGACCCGAAGCAGTTTCATAGGATTCCATAACACTCTTCATGTTTCTTGCTTACCTAATGGTAGCTTCTCCCATTATGATCGAATCATCAACAAATTGTTCATGAGTACAGGTTATATTGGAAGATGAAGGTTTAAGGACTTTGAGTTTACCTTCTTCCACATTTCTCATAATAAATCTACCCAAACTTTCAGCTAAAATAGTAAACAAGATTGGAGAGATGGGATCCCCCTATATTAGGCCTCTAGAATTTTTAAAGAAACTGGCAGGGGATCCATTAATAATAACTGCAGAGGTAGAAGTATTGGTCAACTGAGAACAAAGCTTAATCACCTTATCCCCAAACCCAAAATCTTTCATAATTCTAAAAAGGAATTGCCAATTTGCTCTATCATAAACCTTAGACATATCCAGCTTAAGAAAAAAGCCTTGTTTTTTTGCAGCAGTTAAAGAATGAATATTCTCATGAACAAAAATAATAGAATCCAGAATCTGTCTTCCAGGGACAAAACCATTCTGCTGAGCCGAAATAATGCGGGGAAGGATATTCAGTATTGTAGAAGCAAGAACCTTAGATATAATCTTGTAAACCAAATTGCAAAGACTGATAGGTCTGAACTTATTAAGAGAATTAGCTCCAGAGATCTTAGGAATAAGAACAATAAAGGTAGCATTGAGTTCTTTTAAAAGCCTCCTCGAACCAAAGAATTATTTAACTCCATTACAGATATCAGTCTCCACAATATGCCAAAAGTTCTAGAAAAAAAACATTGGGAATCCATCCAGACCAGGAGATTTATCTCCATTAAAAGAGAACACAGCCTTTTTGATTTCCTGATTTGAAGGGATCCAAGATAGATTTTTGTTATCAACCTCCTTTAAAATAGGAAGGATAGCTTGAACAAGAAGGTCTTGATTACTGATATCCAACTCATCCCCCCTCCCAACAGATTGCTAAAAAAATCCATAGCTTCATTTCTTATTTCATTTTCATCCAATAAAATTCCCCTATTGCAAGATAATATGGAGATTCTATTAGCTGCCCTATGCTTAAGAGCAGTCAAGTGAAAAAACCTGGTGTTTTTGTCACCTTCCTTCAGATACAACGCTCTTGATCTTTGTCTCCAAAAGGTTTCTTTATTAGAGATAATTTCATGGTATTTAGACAGCAACCCATTTTCAGCCTTTCTCAAATCCTCAGAAATCCCTTCCTCTTGGATTTTCTCTTGAACATCTTTTAAATCAGTCTTAATTTGATCTTTACTTTTAAAGATATCTCCAAAAGTCTCTTTGTTCCATTTCTTGACTTTAGCTTTTAAAACGTTAAGCTTTTTAGCAACCCTGAATAAGGTCATTCCCTCAATCTCCGAGTTCCACCATTCAGCAACACAAACTTCCAACGTCGGGTGGGATAACCAAGCTTTTTCAAACCTAAAAGGAAAATTTCGCTTGGCAAACTTTGAGTTGGAAATGAAAGAAATAGGGTAATGATCAGATCTAATCTTAATGATTGATGCCAAAGAACAATTATATTTAGATAGCCAATCAGGAGAAATAAGGGATCTATCAAGCCTTACTTGAATGAGATCAGATCCAATTCTCCTATTTGTCCATGTGTAATTAATCCCTTGAACATCCACATCCATCAAAGCTTGATCATTAATAAAATCCATAAGATCTTGTCTACCCTCAATTTGCAAAGGGAGGCCCCCCATCTTTTCATCCTCTTTTAAAGGAGTATTGAAATCTCCCATGATCATCCAGCTTTTGTCAGTAAAACTTAATCCGTCTTCAGCCAGACTCCTCCAAAACTTAGTTCTTCCAGCTTTAGAATTAGGTGCATAGACATTAGTGATAACCAATTCAAAGTTATCCTTAATATGCTCAAGCAAGACCGAGGTCCTATTGACCCCTGAAGAAATTTCCTTACCTATAATAGTATTCTGATTCCAAAAGATAGTTGTACCTCCTAAGGCTCCCTCCGAACTGGTTCCTATTACCTCATTACTTTTGAATATTCTAATCCTTTACACTTTATCCTTACACATCTTAGTTTCCTGTATAAGTACTACATCTGGTTTATTATCTCTAACTATATTACGCAACACATCCTACTTATGGGGGGCATTCAACCCTCTAATATTCCATGAGATTATCTTCATACTTTAACTGGGGATAAGGTCGACTCAATGGAGTTTTGTGCTCCATCAACATGATTCTTCCAACTTTCCTGTTCCCTCTAATTCTTTAAGGAAGGTCTCCCCTGCTTTTTGCTCTGACTTCCAACATCTGCCCCTTTCTTATTCTTACTTCTAGTTTAGATACCTACATTGGGTCCTCCATTATTTGACTTGCCTTCTTTAGTACCGAAAATCCTAAGATTTCCCTCAAGAACCATCGTTTCCAAACTTTTAGGAGTCTTACATTGGGAATTTAGGATCATATTTCCATTCTGCTTCGAACTTCCATTGGTTAATAACAACAAAGGCTCAGTATCCAAGATATTATAGTCATGTGCTTCGTTAAAGTCTTCCTCATTTTCTTTATTACTAGATGAAGTCGAAGCATTATCATAGCAGCTCTCATCAACTTTACCCTGGATACCAACCTTCTGATCCTCTGATTTAGATTTTTTAACCTTTTCTTCCTTCCCATGCTCTTCCTCCTTATTGTTTTCTTTATAATTGTTACAACAGTCACAAACAGATTTTTCAATGTTACTATTCCCACCCTTCTTTTCCTCATTTTCTATCTCGGTCACTTCCTTCTCAGGAACAACCTCTAAAGGTAGTTCATCATTCTTCCCTTTCGTTTGCCATTTCTATTTCAGGTTGCTATCATTTTTACTAATCTTACTCTTCCTAAGCGGGCAAGATTTAGCCCAATGACCTGACTTTTTACAATGAAAACAAACAAATGGGAGAGTTTCATATTCAATCGCTTGGGTCCATTTCCCTAATTTAGATAGGATCTCAATAGATCGAGGCATATCCATCATTTGATTAACATTCACACAAATACGAGCAAAAACCAACCTTGATTTAGTTGTTGTCATCGGGTCGATTGAGAGAAGATCTCCAAATGATCTCGTGATCCCTTTAAAGACTTCCTCATTCTAGAATTCCAGTGGAAGGCCAGGGAGACGCATCCACACAGGCACCGATACAAAAAGGTTTCATCTAGTGGGAGGTTAGGAACCCATTTCTATAAAGCCAAGTTTGACTTTTCGAACATCCATGACCCTTCACAGAGTGCTTTATTCATATCTTCTTCATTATTAAAGGCAAAGGAAAAAAAACACCTAGGCAAAGCCGCCACATCCACTTGACCTTTAAGAATCCATTTCCTCCTTATGAAATTCCTTACAACATCAATGTTAGGTCTAAAACCAGAAAACCTTCCCACTAAGGTCATAGCTAAGCCAGACACAGTGAAATCAACCAACTTATCCGAAACAAAAATAGCAAAAACTCCTATTGCCAGATCAGAGATATTTTTAACTTCTGGAAGACCAGATTTCACCAGAGGCCTGACTCCAAAAAGAGCAGACCATTTCTTTTCTTTACCTCTATCATGTGGGTCCCTAGTTTTGGAATCTTTATCTTCCACCGATTTGACTATCATCTTATCCCCCTCGGTACCTTGAGAAGCCTGGGGACCAGCATGATTACCAGCTCCACCCGTAGGAAGACTGCCATCCCCATGAATTCCGCCATCCCCAGATTTGAAATTTGAATTTCCCGCTCGCCGCTCTGCTTGCCGCTCCACCATTTTTTTTATGTTGTATGTGAATAAATATCATGTTATGAATGCAGATGATATGCGAAGGATGAAAGGATGTATTTGATTTAAAATATATGAATGCACTTAAAAAATGTATGATTAATAAATGAAATGATTAATGCAACTTTGTTTTGTTAATGTTAGTGTGCTCAATCACCTGATAATAGAGATATGGATCAGTGTTAGATTGTCAATCTTTGAAAAACCATGCCATGAAGATGATGAAAAATGCATATGCAAGATCTACCATGAATGCAATTTTAACCATGCTAGTCTAGTGATGCACTGTTGTCATTATGTTGGTCAATCGTTGTGCCCCTTTTGTCATCATTGAACTTTTAAAATGTTGACAGTTAGTACAAGCATCGATGGTATAATTGAACCATGATAACTTGAGTACAACTTACATGGATTTTGATATTGCAAAATGACACAAGCATCAAGGTATAATTGAACCAAGATGACTTGAGTGTTGCTTGCATAAAATAGACAAGAGTCAATCCTTTATTATGCAAATCCAAAATGTCTTCAATGATATGTTTCCAATCATGTCGTGTGACAAATTTGCATAATACTAAAATTAGCTCACAGACAACAGACAAAGGAAAATATCACTTTCCTTCCTTGATTCTCTAGTTCAAGACATCCTTGAGTAGCTTAGGAGATATGATAACAAAAATAGAGATATAAAATTTGAACCATCATGCCAAAGAAATCCAACCATGATTCGGAATAGATCATCCATTGAGTTTTGTTTCACTGATCCTGATGTTAAGTTTGATAGTTGGTGATGACAGTTGTGATGCATGTTCAACGTTAAGTTTCCTTATGATCTTTGTGTTTTGATATGTTGTCTTGTTGTATGGTCATCTGCTACCCTAATCTCTAAGTAAATTTCCCTCGCTGAGTTCAGGATTTTGCCCCTAGTCTTGACACAACCTTTTATTATGGATATATATGATGATCACCAAGCCATGGTGAAACGTTACTACAACTCTTGAGTATGTACAAGGCTTTATTTTGGATGGATATGGATAATGATAGTGGATGTTTGATGTACACATTAATAGATAGAAGAACCAATCTATCGCAAATAGCGTCTGTTGCCAGGTTTTCACCACTTGCTTTTATTTCACCTTTTTCAATTATTTATTTATTTATTTATTTATTTATTTATTTATTGCTTTTTTATGATCTAATACTATCATTGAATGGTTTTCACTATTATATCAATTTTTTGTTTGATTCATTTTGCGACTAAGAGACTTGGCACTCCCCTGTTTGAGAACTTTGTTGTGAGATTCACTGGTGGAACATGTTTTGAGCTTAGCGGAACAAAGGTAAAGAACAATGGCATCATCATCTAGAAAGATAGGGATATTAAGAGGTTCTATTTTTTCCTAGTCAATGAGTTTTGGAAAGACTAATGGTAAGGGGTCATATGGTTGATTAAGGTCCAAAGCAGTTAAGGTCATGATGGAAATATTGTCAAAGTTTGTGATAGAGAAGTCGAGGTCTATGATAGTATTCTCCTCGAGATCATCTATCTCATTTTGAATCTTATCGTCCTCACCAGAGTCATTGATATGTTGTGCTTCAAATTCAAATGGTCTAGACCTTGAGCTTTGTCCTTCGTGGAGTATTGGTGCATATCTTTGGATGACATCAATGTCTTTCTCATCACAAGATATTTCATCTGGTGAATCACATTCCCACTCATTTGATTTTGTTTTAGAGCTAGCATGCAATTTATGGATCTTCTCATAAACATTTTGAGTAGCTTTCTCCTTTATGAAAATTTCTTCTTATTTTTTCTCATATTCATGTTGTTTATGGACTTCTTCTTTTCTTGATGTTTTCAGATTGTTTCCCTATTTTGTTGCTTTTGAACTGCTTCTACATGTTGTTGTTTGTGCGTTATTTCTTCTTTTTGCCTACAAAAAGGAATGTCTTGACCAAAGCCTATTCCCAATTTATCTTTAGCATTTTGAGTAGGAAGTTGTATGGGTTCTAGAATACCTTCTTTTCTTTTTCCAATAGGACCATGACCATCATATCCCATGTTTTGCATGATTTTGAAACCTTTTCTATATTGTTCTATGGGTACTTTGATGTTAAGAACAACTGCTTTAGATTGATCCTCATCTGTGTAGAGCCAATTTAGGACATCCTTATCCTCTATTTCATTAGCTAGGGTTCTTTCTTGAACAAATGTATCATCAAAGAGTTTGATGGTTTGTGAGGATTTTTGTTTGGATGTTGATGGTTGTCCATGAGATCTTGGTGAAACTGGCAATTTTTATAGACAAAAGGATGGTTCAAAAGAATATTCTCCCATACCTCTATCTTTTAGCTAAATCTTTTTCTCAAAATTTATTGATAATTATTTGAGTTGGGTTTCACTTCTTGATGACGTAGAAGCAAGAGCTTCTCGGTTGTGTGGTAAAAGGACATTCCGAGTTGTCTTGAGATTGTTGCAGTACTGGAAGGGATTAGTGTCTGTTGACAAGGAAATTTCTTGTCCATTGTAGGGGAATTTTACACATTGTTGGTATGTGGATTGTACTGCCTATATTTCATGGATCCAAGGTCGACCCAATAGTATGTTGTAGGACAAGTCTATGTCCAAGACCTAGCAGATGGTATCCTTCTAAATTGGTCCCACTCAGATGGGTAATATCACTAGTCCTTTTGAGGATCTCTCTTCATCATCATATGCTTTGATGTTTATTTTTCTTTTGGGATCAATAGTATCTTTTGAGAAACCCAATGCACTGATAAGATTTAAAGTACATATATCTAGGTCAGCTCCTCCCTCTATTAGTACATGTTTGATTCGATGTTTGTAGACTAGAACTTCAATATGGAGGGGAGTGTTATGTGGATGACTCAATGAGACATCATCATTCTCAGAAAATGAGAAAGTGTGAGGCACAGTTAAATGTCCCACCATGGCTTGGAATCGATTGCTATCTAAATTGGTTGGTACTGTAGTGTCCACGAGAGCCCTTTCTAGAATGTCTTTGTGTACCAGTGAGATTTTTAGAAGCTTGAGTATTGAAATTTGGGTCGGTGTCTTTTGTAACTGATCTACCAAGTTTTATTGATTTGAAGGAGTTGTTTTGGATGTTCTTCCTTTCAATATGAACTTGGATTGAGCTCATGTGGTTACGTTGACGGGTATGTGTTCTTGTTTGTATTTGATCTTGATGACATTTATCTGGTTGTCTGACATGGAAATGTGATTGATAACGTTATCATAGATGTAATTCACTTTCTTTCCTTTGTCGTTTGATGAAGATGGATCTCCCCTTTGATAATTGGGGAGATGATTTTTGAATACTTCATGATCATCGTTTGTCTTGTATCCTTCTACCATTATATCACCTTTGTCTAATAAGTCTTGCACTAGATTTTTCAGTCATTGGCAATCATTTGTCCTATGGCCTTTTCTTCTATGGAATTCACAATGATTTACGTCATTCCACCATGTTGGTTTGACTTTTGGTTCAAATTCTCTTATGTCGGATAATGTTATAAGTTTGTTGGCCAGAAGTTCTTTGAATGCTAACTCGAGGGATTACCCTTAAGGTGTGAGTTTCCTTCGATATGGAGTAAGGGTTGGTTTGGGTTCAAGTTGATTTTTGGATTGTTTGTAGGTGCATTTACGGATAAGTTCAAAACTGGTTGTTTTGGTTTTACGTTAGGTGCGTCTACTACACCATCATTAACAATATTCTTGTTCCTTGTCCATAATTTGGATTTGTCATTTTTATTGAGATTGTTGTAATTGTTGGAAGGACCGACTCCCTCCTTGTAGAGTTTCAACACTCCTTTTTTTACTAAAGCCTCCTCAATTTTGAGACTGTTCTTGATCATCTTTTGAAACGGAGGACATTATAATTGGAGTTGATAACTCATGTCTTTGTTTAAAGTATTAATAAAAATATCCATCTTTTCTATTTTTGGTACAGGACGAGGATACCTAGCAAACAATCTTTGCCACCTTTGCAAGAAGGTAAGGAAGGGTTCACCATTTTTCTGTTTTGTATTGCATAAGTCAAGCATTGTAACTTCATGTTGGATGTTGTATGAGTATTAAGACACAAATTTGTCTACCATCTCGTTGAATGTCATGATACCTAATGGGATTTTTTAGAACCATCCCATGCTTGGTCCACCTAAACTTCTTGGAAACAGTCTCGTTATGTGCAAATTCCAGACTCATAGTGCAAATATCCCTCACATGATCTTGTGGGTCAATCTTGCCATTGTACTTGTCATACCTTGGAAATTCATAATTTGGTGGAAATGGTATCATGTTTAAATTTTGGTCAAATGGATAAGGGCAAATGTCTTCCAAGGTATATTTCTTTGTTGTTCCTCTTTGCATGTCTTGCATTTGTTGTTGAAGAACTTGAATATGTTGTGTTAAGGCATTCAATGGATTGTTGTTATTGGTACTTGACTCAGCTTCCTATTTCTTGATATTGAAATTAGTGGATAGTTTGGCACCATGACTATTCAACATTAGAAGATACTTGTCTTTGTCATTTTCTAGAAGCCTTTCCATAAATTTTTGGAACTTAGGGTCTTGTTGGGCTTCTTGAATTAGTTCCTCACTTATGTCTTCTATGGCAATATCTTAATACCTGTAAAAGGGGTTTTCTTCTCTTTGTAACATGGTAAGTGAAGTTTTCACCTCCTTTTCCTTAAGTTTTAGTCTCTGAGATCTTGTCCAAATGGGCATATGGGTGATCTAATTGTGACGGTTGTTGACAAGTTTTGAGTAAGTCAATAGGTGATTTGTTCTTGAGGTAGATACAATAATGATACTGGGCCACTTCTATTGATATCTTGGGATAAGGTGGATCTTTGTTGAAAGGCATGATTTTTTAGAGATTCTTCATCAACCTCTGTTCCACGACTATGTAGATAATCATGAAAATGGTGTAGGAATGTGCAATGTTTTAGCAAGAGTTTGTGGTTTATATAAAGAATTTTTTTACTTTTCAAGATTGCCTTTTGACTAAGTTTTCTCTTCTTTGATTGATGGTGAATGGTCATACAAGTGTTTGAAGATTGTTATAAACTTTAGATCCTTGTTTGCAAGTGACAATGGTTTAGTAACTTGTGTTTTCTTATTCCATCTACATGTTCTCTTTCCTTGTGTCATAAGATAATCTTATTTTTTGGTGCACTATACAACTTTCTCAAAGGATCTATATTTTTGGCTAAGTGGTGTTGCATTGTAAAAACAATATGAAATATGGTGGCTTCACCAATATAGCCGTAAATAGCTCCATTGAGTTAAGGTTTAGGAACTCATGTACTACAAGGAATATAATGGTCCCCCATATCTAAGCCTTGTTTAAACCTAGATTAGGTAGCCATCAATTGTTTGTAGCTTATGATATACTTGTAAGAGGTTATCCCCAAGAATTTACTCACCCCATATAATATTGAACATGAGATATTGGGCTACAAGTATGGTCCTAATCCTTTGTATTTGGTAGTATAATACATTGGGCTATGGAGATCACAAGCCAAATGCTCCCACATAAATTATATGGGATTTTTTTTTGTGTTTTATTTATCTTACCTCTTTGTGTAAAAATAGTGTAAAACTAAATAAATAAAACCTAAAATAAAAGTGAAAATATAATTTAAATAATGCATCTTTAAATATAAAACTTGAATGGTCCATGACTAGACTTAATTGAATTAATGCTTCAATTTTATCTTAAATCGTATTTTCCCTCCATCATTATCTAATTCTTTGATACTATGACATTTAATATTTGCTCCTACAAGTGTCACATCAAATTCCAATAGTATTAGAGTCAATGTTCCTCCCACATTTATTCAACTCCTCGTTCAAAGCAATACCCCACTATTTATATTTCCTTCATTTAGGAATTCTTTGCTTACCCATTTTCCACTCCACCTATCCCTTTAACTCTGCATCCTACACATAATCCTTTGTATACTCAAATTATTATGATCTTATCTCATACTAATATAATTACCTCATATCTAGACTAGTAAAAAAATCCCCTAAACTTCCCTACTATTTCTACATCCTTCCTTCCTCTCCCCAAATGACCACATATGTACCATTATTTCCACAACTCACCACTCCTTAATAATATCCAGCATATTCTACGTCATGTCCTTCTCTATCATACCTCATTTCTTAACTATTATCTTCTATTTAGGATTATTTTCCATGTCACATGTTATACACCAAAGTTACAAGTGTGAAAAATAATTTTAAAATTATATAATAATGTCTAGGATAATCATGTTAAATATAGATCTATACATTACCATTATTCTTTGTCTTATGCAAAATGATTTATTAAACTCCATTTCCACCCAAATTTATGTTACCTTCTCTCCACTTGTGTGGTTGAAAAGAATATCCTACCATTGGCATATGCACATTTTATGATCCTTTTACCTCGATTATATGTATGATGATCAAATTCTATGAAAGTTGTTCCCATGCTCAAGAATGTACATTATAATGATACTATTTCTTACCACATGGATCCATCACTACATTTGTGATTACTTTTAAAGCCTCCAACAATTTCTAAATCCAAGTTTCACATAAAATGGGATTCACATATCTCTTACACTACACCTAAGGATTATAAGAGAAGGTGATTATTTTTGTCTTATGATTCCAATTAGTTATAGTTGAAATACATTAACATTTGTAGTACACATTAAAACCGCAAAGATCTTGTTAAAAATATCATCTGTGTCATCCTAGAAAATATCATGTATTTTAAAAATTTTGCTCATAATTTACAATTCTATGTTCTACTCTTAATCTAATTTTGAAACAAAGATGGATAAAATCAAAACCTAGGTCTACTAGCACATCTCAAAAAACACATTTATAAAAAAATGAACAAAGAATATAATAAATCCTTTCTAAAATAGCCTTATCATTATTTCCTATACCACCATGGATATAGTCAACATATCTCATGTAATATCCCAACCTCTACCTCTTATTTCATCTCCACTTTCATTATGATCATCCACACACACCTTATCTAGGTCAATCAATGACTTTCCTAATAGCTATGAAAAATTAACTCATATGTATTAGTTGTCTAATTGAAAATTCATATGTGATGCCATTTCTCTAATTGAAGCATGTTGCCCACCTAAATGAATCAAGTTCATAGGAAGTGAACATGGAAGGAGATGACATGTGAAAAACCTTATTACATTCCTTAACTAAATTTTGGACTTCAATTCAACTTGGGTCTAATAAATTTGGGTTCCTTTAAATAATTTATGCTAGTTGAATAATATGAATTAGGTTCAATGCAATCATCAAACGAAACATTAAAAATTAAAATTAAAAATATTTTATCTGCACAATTATCTCATTTCCACCATTCTAGAAAATATCACTTTTTTTAGTACAACTCATAAGCTTTTAATTTATGTGCTACTCTTAAGGATCTTTTTAAAAGAAGGATAAAATCAAACCCTATGGCTACCAACATTTCATCACAAATAAATATATATAAAAAAATCACTAAAAACTACAATAAACCCCTACAATGTTAACCTTAATGCAATTTAATTTTGATGCAACTATGGATTATTCAACATTGTTAGTACAATACATCAACCTCCACCTCCCTTGTCATATTTGTTTTCATTAAAACCATCAGCACTTATTCGTTAAATCATAACCTTTCTAATAGTTAGATCAAATTAATTTAAATGTAGCACTTGTTCAAGGATAAAACCATATGTCATGTCCTTTATCCAATTTAGCATGTTTGTAGCCCTTATGTGTACCTAATTCAATCAAGTTCATGGGAAAATAACATAGAAAAAGGTGACATGTGGAAAAATATCATCACTTTCTTTAATTAATTTTTAACTCCATTTTGATCTAGGGTTTAAGAAATATGTGTCTTGAGCTTACTCATCCAACTCGTTGCTCCTCTGAACAAAGTATACACATATCCACTAGTGGACTTTCGATTATCCAAGTCACCTACCTAATCTACCTTGGAAAAACCTTATACATCTAATATCTTAACCACATTGTTACTACCAAAGTAAACCAAATATTAATTAGAAGTACCATGCAAATATCTTAAAACCCTTTTCACATAACTCTAACATTTTTTGTCAGGGTTAGACATATACTTGCTCAAAACTTCCACTACTTAGGTAATATCTAGCCTAGTGCAAACCATTGCATACATTAAACTTCCTACAATAATAGTATAGGGAACATTAGATATATCCTAAAAAATAATCTTCACTGTTGGGACACATATCTAATGAAATATTAGTGCTTTAATTAGTAAAGTAATTCTACCTAGTTTATGTAGACGTATAGATCTGACCATCTAATTAAATAAATATTTAATATTTATTCAATTCCTCTATTAATTAAATCATATTTAATTAATCCCCCCACATTCTTCTATTGATTAAATAAATTATTCAATTTATTTGATTGACCACATTCTAACCTTTAACTAAATAAATCATTTTTATTTAATTAAATCCCCTCTCTCCCATTTAAATATATTTATTTAAATATCCTTCCAATGCAAGTTGTAACCACTTTTTGAAATAAATCATTTTATTTTAAATTAAATCCAAAATTATCCTCCCACTTGCATTCTCCTAACAAATCCATTTGCATGACTAATTATCTTCTAGATTCTTCTAAATTCTTCTAAACCATCCTAATTAGCCTAATCCCCCCCTTAAGCATTTGCACATTCCTTAAGAGAAGGTCACTTCTCAAAAACCCTCAAAGTCTTCATAAACCATTAAAGGCTTTATATCTTCAACAAGATAACCTCCAAAGTCTTCAATAACCATTAATGGTTGACTTAAACTTGACCCTTGGTTAGAGACTTTCTCTCTAACTTAAGCCTTCTCTAACCCATGGGTCTCTTCAAGCATTCATTTCTTTAACCATGGTTATCCATTAATCCTTGCACAAGATTTTATCTTTTGGACAAAGGGATTATCCACTAATTTAACCCTAACCTTACCCCCTAGGGTGACTACCATGTCTTCTGAGGCATTTAATGCCTCTTCTCTCTCCTCTCAAGCCATTTCATGTTGACAATTGTCACCATTTCATTGGTGAAAATTGTAAATATGGATTGAAGATAATTCAATCCTAGGCCTTGTTAAGATTACTCAATCTTAACCATCCAATTGCCTGGTTCTTCTATAAATAGGCCTCATTTCTCTCATTATAGAGATATCCAAGTTTTCATGCATTCAGATTATCAATAATTAGCATTTTACCTCTCTCATAAGCTTAAGAATTTTAGATAGCAATAGCATTATCATAGCATGTTAGTTTCTTTATCATAACTTAGTATTATCATAGCATTATCATGTTAGGATAGCATATCATACTAGCATAATCTTCATTTTAATCTCATCATCTTGTACCATATCATAGCTTTTCATATCCATATCATGCTAAGATCTTAGTTGCACTTTCATTTAGATCTTTTATCATTTGTATCCATCATTCTTTAGGTAGTCATCCTAGAGATCAAGTGCTCATATAATCTAAGAGATATCTTGATTTGAAGGATCCTTGGAGATAGAGAACAATGGAACGATTTTAGGAGATTGATTGTTTAACTTGTTTTTCTCATTTAATCTCTCTCATGCAATGTTTCATTGGTATACTTGATTGTGTTTTTCTCTTAACTACATAACCGCTCTTTCAGGTGTACATTTTTGGCGCCCGCCATGGGGCAACCCACTTTTTAACAAAAAATTTCCACAGGTTTCATGTAGCCTAGAAACACAGAAGATTTAGTACACTCAACATATTCTCTAGTGCATCGGATTTCTATGTTGGCGCATTTGATACACTTTCTGGAGCATCTATTTTTCACTCTGATGCTTCTGACATTTCTTTTAGCGCCCTTGACACTTTAGATAGCACATTTGATAGATGTTTTAGCGCCTTTGATCTATTATGTGTCGTATTTTATAGTTAATGTAGCACATATGATATATGTTTAGGCACATTTGCAGCAGAGAACAGAAAAATTTGTAACACGGACCTGAAAATTACAAAAGGGTAAGAAGAACTCACTTCCATTTACCAAGAGCTTATAAAGAACATCACTTTTATTTGGTGATCCCTAAAACAAACATCATTTTCATTTGGTGCTTTAAAAGAAACATCATTTTCTTTTGCAAAAAGGGTAAAAAGAACAACAAATCTCAAACTTCCTTTTTCACAAATTAGATCACACTTATTTTAGTGCCACTAAAAAGAACAAAACAAATTTTCTTTTTTTTTCAAACAAAGGGGGTAAAAAGAACAAATCATTTTGTTTCTTTGCAAAGGTAATAAATGAACAATCCACATCAAAGATAGGAGTTTCACTTTCAAAGAAAATTGTTGTTATCTTTTGTCGATTTTTCTTTTGTTGACAAGGTTTCATTTTTGCAAAAGGTTCAAAATTTGTGACATTCTCATCATTGTTATTTTTTATTAAAATAAATACCATGGTTGTTGGAACAAAATTTACAAGTAGTGTTTAAATAACATTGCAATATCTATTAAAAACAAAGTGTGTTCATCATGAATCAAAGGTGATAAGTATATGCTCTCCCCTTAATTGGGTGATCAAAAAGCTAAACTCACAATTTTCTCACTTTCCTTCAATTTTTGCAATAGGCTAAAACCTTTAGCAGGCTTGCCCTCTCGAAGAGCCTTTTAGGCTCAAGCCATTAACATCGGTGAGAGGGGAACGACCTAAGTGGGGAACGGTTAACACCAAGTATTCCAACCCACTATAATCAAATGTGGATGTGATTAAAATCATGTTCAACAGTTTTGCCTAGAGATTAGCCTTCCCCCAGTATCCTCGAGATACGTAAAGCCTTTGTTCTAAAGGTTGGGAAGCCTCCCAAGGGAGTTTATCATTGAAGAAAAAATGGAAGCCTTACTAAGAGACTTAGAACTAGAAACCTCATCGAGTTAATATCCAAACATCCTTAATATCATAGTGCAAGGGTGGGGAAGGATTCGCCCCCAAGACACTCACCATATATCTCCCAATAAAATGATCCAATTGAGGAGCAATCTTCTTTGGATAAAATTTTGGACAAAGGCAAAAAAATGGGCGCACCTTAGGGTGTGACAGGGTTGTTTGAGTTGAAGGAGTATCGAGTTGTGGGCTATGATATTATTGATGACCCTTGAGATTAGATAGTCTTCTTGATGTGTCTTATTTTTCAAAACCGGTCAAAACAAAGGGGATTTGAAAACATCCTCAAAGAACATACACTTCATGTTTAGATTAGGATTAAAACTACTATTGTGTTCATGAGTGTTGTATGTGTTCTTGTCAGGTATCATACAAATATCTTGCAAAAAAACCCAACAAAGTCAGAGATCACTTCAAAACTTGTAAAAAATAGAAAATAAAAATAGAAAATCCTGCACATAGTAATGCATTTTGACTATTTATGTGGTGCATTTGACATTTCCTTTGGTGCATTAGATTTCCCTGATGACACATTCAATCTAAATAGTTGTGCATTTGAACAATTAAGTGGCACAGTCAATACAAATTGTGGCGCATTTGATCAAAACTCTAGCGCATATACATTAGTGCATTTGAGACAAAGGGTGTTTCTAAGCAAAATCTCAAAGATCTCAGACTTGATTTAGATACCCTTTTCGAGCTTCTCTTAGATTCAACTGTCACAAACATGATTTCTTCAAATAAAATCAGAAAGATATCAACCAAGGGATCTAAGTTTCGCACTTTTCAACAACAACAAAAAAATCATCATCAAACACTCTCGAGTTATCCAAGTTGGTCAAAACAAATCTAGTTTCCAAAATCAAGATATCTCACCCTTTATCAAGAAAATTTCTCACATCTTTTTGACATAAATAGTCATATCAATAGGGGAATATCGAACCCCCTATTCGACTTAGTGAACTTGAATATCAAAAAAATGTATTTATCAACAATCCAAACTGAAACTTTGATCATTTGTATGACCACCCCTCAACACTTAAAGAGGAAGAATCTTCATCAAAAAACTGATTTGAAGAGAAAGAAACCTAGCCAAGAGAAGATCTTGAAGAAAAGGAAATTTCTCTACATAAACCGCAAACTCCTTCTAAAGCATTGTACTTTCTTGCACCATTTCTGTAACTATTTACACAGTAAAGAAATTGATTTTGACAAATAATCCTTGACAACATGTGCCTTCACATAAAGGTCAACATTATCACAACACCTAAATTTTGGTGGCAAGATCAACTTAGCTTATCTACCTAAAGAGAAAATCACCTATTGAATCACATATGCCCATTTGGACAAGATACCAGAGCTTGAAATAAAAAGAGATAGAAACAGAACCAAACATGTTGTACGAAGAAAACCTTTGGAGTTGGTATCGAGAGATGAACATAGAAGATATAAGTGATGAGAAGATTCAAGAAGCCCAACAAGACCCCAAGTTCCAAAAAATCATGGAAAGGCTTCTATAAAATAATAGAGACAAGTATCTATTAATGCTAAACAATCATGGAGCCAAAATACCCATTGATTTTGACCAAGATCAACCCAGTGCAACACATAATAGAGTAGAAGTAGAACCAAACAACAACAACAACCCTTTGAATGCATTGACTCAACAAATTCAAAATCTCCAATAACAAATGCAAGATATGCAAAGAGAAACCACAAGGAGGTATAATGTGGAAGACATTTGTCCCTGTCCATTTGATAGGAACATAACCATGCCTCCTTTTCCACCAAAGAGTGGAATTCCAAAGTACAACAAATACAATGGCAAAACTGACCCACAAGATCATGCGAGGGATTTTGCACTATGAGCCTTAGAGAATTTGCACACAATGAGACTTATTTGATGAGGTTATTTCACAAAGTTTAGGAGGACCAAGCATGGAATGGTGCTCAAAATTCCCACCGAGAATCAGGACATTCAATGAGTTGGTAAACAAATTTGTGTCTCAATACTCGTATAACATCCAACATGAAATCACCATGCTCGATTTATGCAATACAAGACAAAAGAGTAATGAACCTTTTCTCACCTACTTACAAAGGTGGTGAAGATTGTTCTCAAGATATTCTTGAGAGATACCAGAAATAGAAAAGATGGTCATCTTCATCAATACCTTAACTAAGGAAATGTGTTATCAACTCCAATTACATTGGTCACTATATTTTTCAAAGATGATTGAAAATGACCTTAAAATCAAGGAGGTTCTTATCAAAAAGGGAGTATTAGAACTTCACAAAGGAGTTGTTCCTTCCAACAACTACAACAATCCTAATACCAACACTGACAAATCCAAATTCTGGACAAGAAACAAGAACATAGTCAATGATGGTGTAGTCAACATTCATAATGTAAAACAAAAACAACCAGTGTTGAACTTATCGGGAACTACACCAGTTAACAATTTAGACAACAAAAAACCAAAACCATCCCCTCCACCATATCGAAGGAAATTCACACCTTTGTGGAAATCACTTGAAACAGCTTTCAAAGAACTTTTGGCAAACAAGCTTATCACATTGCCAAATACGAGAGATTTTGAGCCACAAGTCAAACCACCATGATGTAATGATGCACATCATTATGAGTGTCATCGAAGCAAAGGTCATCAAACAAATCATTGCCTAAGATTGAAAAAATTGGTTCAAGATTTACTAGACAAAAGTAATATAACAGTGGATGGACATAAAACCAATTATGATCATGAAGCATTCAAGAATCCACTTCCTAATTATGACAAAGGCGCATCATCATCCTCAAACAACAAGGGAGCCCATATAAATAATGTATACAACAATGTCATCAATCACATCTCAGTGTATGACAATCAAATCAATGTCATTAAGATCAAAAACAAGCAAGAGCAATTCCTCGTAAATGTGACTACACGGACCCGATCCAAGTATGTATTGAAAGGAAACACTTCCAAAGTGTCCACTCATTTGAAAGAGAAATATAGCCTGGTAGATCAATTGAAGAAAACACCATCCCACATATCAATATTAGAGCTTCTCGAGATCTCACCAGCACATAAGGATATTCTGGAGAAAGCCCTTGTTAACACTACGGTTCCAAATAACCTGGATATTGATCGATTCCAAGCCATGGTGGGGCATTTAACTGTGCCTCATAATCTGTCATTTTTTGAACATGATAACATCTCTTTAAGTCATCCGCATAATACTCCAGTCCATTTTCCTACCTCACATTTCTTGGTGAACCTAACGTGAACATGTTAAATTTGATAATTTTGTGAGTCTAATATTTGCATGCAAGTTTTATGTGTGGATTTTTTCTTGCATGTGGGTTTTTTGAACTACTATGTTGTTGCATGAAGGTTTCAAGTGTTGATTTATTGTTGCATGAGTGTTTTTGCACTAATCCATTGTTGCATGCAGGTTTTATGAGAGGATCTATTGTCGCATGTGGGTTTTATGGAGTCTAAACAATGATTTATGCAAGATTTCTTAACATGCAATGAACAACAATTTTTAACATAGCCTAATTAGGAGATTTTAATAAACAACAATTTTTCACATAGCTTAATTAGGAGGTTTTAATGAACAGTAATTCTTCATATAGTTTAATTAGGAGGTTTGAATGAATCCTACAATTCTCACATAGTCTTAATTAGGATTTGGATCAAAGAACAACAAATTTCACATTTCATGCATACAAAGGGTTTAATGAACAACAAATTGCATTTAATAATGGTTTAAATTGAACAAATCTTTTTCAAATTAAGGTGGAATTAACCTCATCTAGTCTTAATTAGGATGAAAATGGATCAATGAACTCATTTCATTTTCTAAAGGTTAAAGAATCACGGTTTTTCATGTCTTCTTTTATTTTGCTTGTGTTTTTTTACCCTTAGAAGTGGGCATGCCTCTTGATTTGTCTGGCACTTTGCATAGGCATTGGTGAGAGGGAATGACCCAAAGTGGTGATAGGCTAAGGCCAAGCTCTTCCAAACCACTCTAAATAACTATGTTTTCAATAAAAGTTGTAAGAAACGGGTGCTGGAATGGTATAGCGACAATTAAATTCGTCGGATCTATGCCCACCCGAACGGATGCCCTGCCTAAAATCTCTTGTGTTTAGAGACAAAAATCCCTCTATTTGTTGACTCAAGAATTGTGATATGTGCATTCCAAATAAACCTCTCATGTACCCCTTAATTAGAGATAGAAAATTCTTGAGAAGTGATGCCCCTTGAATTCAAAGCTCGGTATGCCCGTAGAAGTGAGTGTCATGGAGGGGAGCCAGTGCTACCAAGATTCTAACTATCCTGTTGAATTTGGTATTTTATGGTAAGAGGAATCAATAGATATTGTCCTTTCTAGCCTTAGGAAATGTTGTGAAGGTGAATGATTGTTTTGGGTCAAATTCCAACAAACATTTTATCTTCTATGTTTGCCAAAAGTTGAATAAAAAATAATTGTCACAAGTGGTCATAAACAACCTTGGTTTTTCAAAGTTCAAACAAAGAGTTCACATTTTTGTCCAAGTATTCATCCAACATTTGAACATGGCTTGTCAAAACAGTGGAAATCCTTGTCTCAAAATACATGTCACTTAGGGTTAGACTTTGCATAGTCTAAACTTAGGTCTTAGAACATAATCATTACTTCATTTTAGTCTATTTCATTGCAAGCATCCTCATTTTTCACTTAGGTTTAGAATCATTTCCCTAAGTCTCCATTGCATTGTCATACCTAAATTAGGTCTTCACTTAGGTCATACTCAACAAAATCATACATTTGCATTTACATCCTTGGTCTCATAGCATTAGGTCATTGGTCCTTAGTCATTTAGTCTCATAACATTAGATCATATCATTGTCCCAAAATTCATTATATTTCATAGTATTAGGTCATATCATATAACCCAAAGTCACTGTTAGGGAGTCTTGACCTTGTCCAACATTTGTCCTTATTGTCATCAGCATCATTTTGTCGAACCTAGCTTAGTATCCAAGCATATAGGTGAAACGTTGTCATTTTGTCTTATTGTCACTTGGTCCTTTGTCCTCTTAATATGTAGACTTCATTTAAATTTCCTAAGGGTAACATCTTTAGGTTTGCATTCCAAGAGTTTATCCAAACATCAAAGACAACAAAAATATAGGTTGCATTCTTACCTTAGATTGCATTATCATTTGCTAAGGCTGCGTTTAGTTGCATACCCTTGTCATTTCAAAAATTCAAAAGACCAAAAACATAAGTTGCATTGTCATCCTTTTAGGTTGCATTAGTTGCATACGTCATTCTTAAAATCAAAATCCTAAAAAATTTGCATTGCATAGTGACATGCTTGTTGAAATAAGATCTAAATCCAAGAAATCGCACAAATCAACATATCAAGCCATGTCTTTTCCTATGGATGATAACCAGTTGAGACAATCACAATTCTATCCAATCCAACAATAAGGCAACATCATACAACTAGAATTCAATCCAAATGTTGGTCCACATACAAACATGCTACCAGAGTATGGAATCATTCAATTGGGACCACCACCAAATTTTGAACCAATGCAACCAGGACTTGGTAGTGTTCAACCAAGATCACCCTCAAATCAAACAATCATTCAAAACCAAACCTCAAGTTTGCATCCAAACATAAAAATCTTAGTTCAAACAAGACTAATCCTAGCCCACATGCAATTTGATTAGAGAAAATGATGAGATAAAATCAAATACCACCAATCATAAGAGAATTAGACTCAGACTCGAAATCAAAATCAGAATTGGAATCTGAGTCATACCAACCTTCGTATTCTTATGAGACTCAACCTTTGGAAGTAATCTATCCTTCGTATAAGTCTAACTTACACATGGTCCAACAAATCCAACCAACACAACCAATGGTGTAATTTCAACAATATGTCCAACCAGCCATACAACCTCAACAAGTAGTTCAACCAATTGTGGAATATCAACAAGTTCGATCAACATATCAATGTCAACAAATACAACCAATAATTCAAAAACAAAAGTTACAACACAAACCAAACCAAATTCTAAACATGTCAAAGCAATTCAACCAAAAACCAATTCAATATCAAACCCATGACATCAAACCAAGACTGAATTCTTGCCAAACAATTTCAAAATCCAAACCCAATCATGTCAAAACCTCGCAAGGATTCAAATGCATCTCCAAAGAAAGGTGGCTTTATTAGACAAATCTTAAAGAGAGTCCTAAGTGATTTTCCTACGAAAGATCAAAATTGTGTACCTATTTCTAGCAATGGCTCATCCCCCCATAAAAAAATTGACTCTCTAGTGGCATCTATCCCTACACCTTTCAAAGTTTCACAAGAGCCTTCCATATCATCCTCATCAAATGATCCACCCAAGGATGAAATTCCTCAAGGGTTGTCTATAATTGATTGTTAGGATAATCCAATTCATGATGCAAGTCCCTACCATACTTCAGAAATGCTAGACCCAATGCTACCATGTGCTTCATTACCCATCAAACCTATTTCAAAAGATCTCATTCAAATTCTAGCTCCCTCATGTACAAGCATTAATTCCTTGCCAAAATCTCCCGTGCATGTTCAAATTCCAACCCCATGTCAAGAGGATAATTTAGAGCATGAAGAAATGAGTCCTAAAACAAATCAAGTTCAAGATACCAAGAACGAACAATGCCATCCAATTGTTGACCGGGATCCAATCTTCCTAGGCACTCATGACGATTCCTCTATTCCTGTCCATCCTATCCAAAGTCCTATTGACACTCTTCTCCCTAAGAAAGATCAAGATATTATAATCCATCCTATCCCAAATGATCCCCTTCCATTTCATGAACAAAATGGCATTCCACTTCCTAAGCAAGGTCAAGATATCCCTTCCATTCTTCCTAACGATCCCATTGAAATCCAAGAGCAAAGCACCTTTAAAGAGGAATCTGGTGATCTTCCTCCTTATCAAGATCAAATTATCCCTTCACTTTCATGTCCACCACAAGATTCCTTTGTTCCTCCATCTCCATGTCTTAATCCTCCATGTACACTCCAAGATCACATTTCCTTTGATGATCCCATTATTCCTCCCATTCCATCACATGAAGATCCTATCATTGATCATAGTCCCCCTCATGATCATGATTCCCCTAGTGACCCTAATCCCCCTCATGATTCTAATATGATGGTGCAAGATATTCAAGAACCCCCTAAATGCATAATGGGTTCCTCCACTTTGGTCCAATCTAATCCACTTGATGATCCCATCATTCCTATCTTATCCCATCCACCTCATAATGGACTTGTGTCTTCTTCCCAAAGTAAAGAGAATCCTATGGGTAAAAATATTCATAAAGGCAAAGGATTAGACCTTCACCAGAAAGAACCCCTTCATATTAAAGAGAATATTAATGGTCATGGTCTCAATGATATTCCTTGAGATGTTGGTACCCCTACTAAATCCAAAATCCCTTGAAAATAATAACATATCTCTTCTCCTTCATCCTTTCCATCCATTTTAGGTCCTTATATTCCTCTATCCCATATTCATGGTCAGCAAAGGCACACATCTTTGAAAATATTCCATCCATCCAAAAGGCCTTCATATCATCCCTACCCATCCATGCACTCCTTTCCCACTCCAAGCAACTTGGGTGCCAAGCATAAAAGTCATAAGTCTAGCAATACACTTGTATCCAAAGATCAACATGTCCAATCTAATCGACATGTCAAAGAAAAGAAAAATGTGATCCAAAAAGAAAAAGAAAAATCCAAAAGGCTGCAAAGGCCCACTGAGAAAAAAGAAAGTCAAGTCAAAATCTATATGGGTTCCTAAATCCCTTGTACAAGCAATACGTTCCAAGGAAACACAAAAGCATGAAAAATCAAAAACCATGTGGATTCCCAAGCAACTCCTTGAAGCACAATAGTCTAAAGAAGCATCAAAATTGGCATCCAAAATTTCCATTCCTTCATCTAAACCTTTCAAATCTATTCCTCCATCACCTCCTTCATCCATTTTGGGTCCTTATGTCCCAAAATCCCTAGTCTTTCCTCCATCAAAATCTCAAAATTCAAAATCCATTTTTCCTCCATCGGTTCATCACCCCTCAAGGTGTGTGCTAATGTTGATCTTGCCAGCATTTCCATCTGCTAAAGCCCAATTCTTCCAATACCCTATCAATTATTCAATACCTTTTTTTCCATCCTTTCATCCATCCTATCCAATCCTTGACCTAAATCCTTAGTTCTATCTCATTTCCATGTCATTATCATGCCAACGTCTTTGAGTATGCTTTTAATAGTCATGATCCATCTTTCAAGGCTCTTATCTAGACAAAAATATTCTTTAGTCCTTCTTCCATCCCCTATCATGTGTCCATTTTTTTTCCAAAAAGCCAAAAATTAAAAAAAAAATTTAAAAAAAATTGAAAAAAATTGAAAAAAAGTAAAAAAATGTAAAAAAATTCAAAAAAAAGAGAATAAAGAAAAATAATTCATCCTCTTGTGAAAACCTGGCAAACAGGCGCCTTGGGCAAGTGCCATGATGAAAACCTAGCAAACAGGCGTCATGTGTAATCTATGAACTTCTTGCATACCATACTTGGGGCAGGTTCCATTTATGGTATCCTATCATATCCTATCATCTTTCATATCCTATCATACCCTTCATTATCCTATCATCCCTCATGTCCATATCCCCTTTTCCACCTTTGATCTTGACAAGGATGAGGATCTTCATGAGCGTCATGCTTCCTATTTGCAGCTTTCAGTCTATCACAACGTTTGGTCTATATCCATTTGCTTATTACAACCTTTCATCCATATTTCATTGGCTTATTACAACCTTTCGTCCATATTCCATTGGCTTATTGCAACCTTTCATCCATATTCCTTGGCTTATCATAACCTTCAGTCCATGTCCCTTATCCATTTTTGATCTTGCTTGTCCTATGCACATCCTACACCGTCCATACACTCCTTTCCATCGCTTGATCTTGATCTGACATAAGCACATATAAATACAAACATGGTTTCAAAAGCCTCTTGACATGTCCCTCATGGCCTGCCATTTCTTTACATTGTCATATACAGTCCCTTACCCCATCGCGTGATAGCCCTTAGCAATTGAATCTTCTTTGTCTCCATAATAAATGGCCTCTATCTTCCCTCCATCCACCAACATTTCAGCAAGCTTATTTATTCATTCGTCATATTCCTTGCCTTGCTAGACACTAGGGGCAAAATCAAAAAATGTCTTGAAAAATCAAAAAAAATTAATAGAATGTCCAGAAAAAAAATTCAAAAAAATCATAAAATGTTCTGAAAAAAATTTAAAAACATCGTTAAATATCTTGAAAAAAAAAAGCACAAAAAAATTAAAAAAACTTCAAAAACCCTAAAAATTAGAAAACATAAAAATCCAAAAAAACAATCATTTTGTCCCTTTTGTACATAGACAAACATTTGACAAGACGTCAGGTAGAAACACATTAACAACGGTGCTTAAACGAAATCACGCATCAATAGATGAGCTATTCAAGCAATCAAGCTTTCCAACTGGTTCAATTGTCACATTAATCAATCAAACAACATCAACATTATCAGTCCTTTTGTCAATATTATCATGGGTCTTATACAGGGTGTGGTATACTTGAAACTAGACTATGTCCTCTCTTAGATGGGGTACTGCACTCCCTAAAACCAGACACCGTGATCATCCTTTTATCACAATATTATCACTTTTGATATCAGAATGTTTGTTTGACTTGTTTGAATTTGTGAGTCATCTTTTATTGATTTATCTTTGGCTTTGACCATGTTCTTATGTTGCTCGATGATGTCACTGAGTGATTTAGAGTGGGCGGGATGGATCATGGTCCTTTTCTGTTTTTGCCTTCTGTTTGTGGAGTATTTCTAGCATTTTGGGGCAAGTATGTCTTGGGTGTTTGTGATAAGTATGTTCGCTTTGTGAACACAACACATACCTCGTCCCTTGACACATAATGTCTTAGGTTGTTTTTGACTCATTCCTTGTCTGCAATGTATCTGTTTTACGCAAAGGGATTGCATTATTGCCCTGGCCTTCATTGCCATGGTGTGCCGCATCCATTTTGCCATATCATATAAAGGTTCTCACCTACCATTTGTGCATTTGTGAAAGCAAGTTTTATTCATCACTAATTCTTCTTCGTCTAATTTCATCTTACTAACATTTCTTTTGTTAGTCCTTGCACTCATCTTCATCTAGTCCTGGCATTATTTTCGATAAATTGGCCTCTTTTCTAAATTTTTCGCCCAATTTCTCGAGGGGGCACCCTTGTAGCTTATCATTGTTGGGGCAATGTTTTATGCGATTTTTCTTTACTTTTCTTTGAAACAACACTCAAAATCACATTATCTCAAAGACGAGCAAAATGTAGGCATCTAAAAATGGTCAACGCTTGCAGTGTCATACTTTATCATGTTTGTATCACCTTCTTTTATTTTTTCACATTTTGCTAAGACTTCCTCTTTGTTGCACATTTTATCTTTATCATCTTTTAACATTGTATCATTCTTCTGCATTCTTTCCTATTCAAACCCATTTTCTCGAATTTGAATTAGGTCTTATTGATGGCATTCTCAATTGTCATTTCATGATCATGATCAACCTTTAATATTAATTAGACATCATTTATCATTTTCAATTATTATCGATTTCTATCAATCTTGATCACTTCATCATCGATACCTATCAATTATCAATCATCATTTATTATTATCAATATTTGTCAATTTCCATCAATCCTTGTCAATGTTGAGCGATTTATCATCGATCCCTATCATTATCGATTTGGTTAATTTTTTATCCTTATCAATCATTTTGTCAATCATGTTCATTATCATCGTTATTAACCATGTCAATCCTATCATGGCCTAGTTTGTCCTAATTCATTCTTTATTTTACTTTGGGTTTAATAATTCTTTAATTATTTGTCCCTTTTCTTATCTAGGGTTTAATAATTATTCAATTATTTATCCCTTTATCGTAATTATTCCTCTTCGATTAAATAATTCACTCAATTATTTAATCCCTTTATTCTACGCTAGTTGCTCTTCCATGATTAAATAGTTATTTTAATTATTTAATCACTTTCTCCAATTATTCTAATTAAATAAATTTTTAATTTATTTAATTACCATCTGTGGGTGAAAGAAATGAATTTCATTTATTTATTTATGACCCCACTTAACTCTTCCACTTTCTAATTTCTCTCTCCCTTTAACTCTTCCATCTCCTTTCACTAATCTCTTCCACCTTCCAATTTTCATCACCACTTATCTCTTCCACTTGCTAATTTCTATCTCCCTTTAACTCTCCATTCAACTTATTCATTACTACTCCTTTCCTCCACCCTCAAATGGAATATTTTGTTGAAAATGAATATTTCCAATAATGATTTTCACTCATCTCTATTTCATTTTGGCATATTTTGTTGAAAATAAATGTTTCCAATATTTATTTTCACTTCTCTTTTTCATTAGAAATGCAATTTCCTTTTTATCATCACTTAACATGTCCTCTCATTTAATCTCATCCATTGATTACATTCAATCTCAAATCAATCGTAACCATCCAATCAATCTCAATTTTTCTATAAATTGAGCCCTTTTCTCATTTATTAACAACCACATTTTGAGTATCCTTATGCAGTCAATTTCACTTGCAAATCTTGCTTTCACTTGCAATTGTGCTTTGTAGGTTAGATCAACAACATATTTGAAGGAGAAAGAAGGACAATGGATTTCAATTGAAGGAGACATTGGTGATGGTTTTCATTTCTTTTGAATGTCTTGTTTTCAATTCTTCTATTGATTGTCATAGGAGTTAATTTCATAGCATTTAGTTTTGTGGTTGGCTAATTGTTTGTGCTTTGAATCTTATACTCATTTTCCTACCTGACACTAATAGATGGAGGAGCCGGTCTAAATATTTGTACTCTAAAACTTATCCATGCATTGGGATTCTTAGAAACAACCATTAATCCTAAGAAAAAGATAATTATAAAAGCATATGATGACAAAGAAAGATCATCAAAAGGGCTCATGTATTACCTATTCAAGTGTTGGCATATGTGCAGAGTATGTTGACATGATGATTTTATGTTGTCATTTATTTCAATATGTTGAAGAATGAACCGGCAATATGTTGAAGAGTGAACCAGTTAAGCAACTGGCAAAGTGAACTGGTATAATGTTGTGAACCGGTATATGTGCAAAAGGTAACGTGGTATGCTTGTTTAGGTGAACTAGTATGTTAAAATGTGAATCAGCATATGGAATTTTTCTATTAAGGTTTAATATGGTATGACTACCGATTGGTAGTCTCAGCCTCAGGGTTTCCGGTTGGAGTGTCTTGAGCCTGTGTGACTCAACCGATGACATTGTGTGATGAGTTAGCATTATGATAGTAATCAGATCATGTTGCCATGTTAGCCTCATGCGCGTGAAGGATCTTGCATGAAGGAGATTCATCCTATCTGCCTCAGGAATGTGTGAAGTCTCTGCAAATGGTGGAGAACACGTGATGGGTTATCACCTCCATGAAGCGGTGAAGAATGAATGATGGAGAATGTCTTGAGATCTGTTCAAGACCGTTGTATTCAAATGCAAGGTGTTCAATGGTCAAGATTGAACGATTGAATTGCTCAACCTAAATGATTAGGGTTTAGGGTTTATGCTACCGACCTATCTATTTCCTATAAGGTCGATGTTGTGTTTCATGTTGAGGTTGTTGGCAAATGTTGTGTGAGTATCTAAGTGCAGAGATACATGATTCTTGCCAGACCAAATAAGAAAATTGATACCTGCAGAGTGTGTGTGCAGAAGGAAGGAACTAAAGCGGATCTGCACTGGCATTGTGTGCTATTACCAGACCATTGTAATACCTATTGATCTCTAACCACTTTAACAGTTGGAAAATCCCTTAACCGGGTAGCTTTAACCAGCTTGTTGTAAATCCTTTAACAGGGTGACTCAAAGCCATTGAGTTCAGAAAATCCTCTAATAAGGTAACCCCTAATAGGGTTTAACCCTTAACCGGGTATTCTAGCCATCCCTTGACTGGGTGATTCCTAATAGGATCGGTTCCTAACAGAACCTATTGTAACAGTCTTTAACCGAACTAGGCTCCTAACAGAGTGGACTTCTAAAGAGTTCAAGAACAACTTGTGGGTATTCATCCCCACCATGGTTTTTCCCAATTGGGTTTCCACGTGAAAAATTTGTGTGTCATGTGTGATGCCTATTTCATGTGATGTTTTGTTATTTACTGTTTAGTGGTGAATCATGTTGATCTAGCAAGTTTTTATATATTTTTGATGGTAGATTACCTGTTTATGCACAAGGACTAAGTGGAAATGAAGGTGTAAGTTGTGTGGAAAGACAAGTGTTTCTGGTTTATGTCTTTCATAGTCGCATTGTGTTTAACCGGTAGTAATCTGGTTCAGACCGGTGTTAGTGATTGTCAGTCAAGTTCGCTGTCTGAAGTCAAAACCGGTTCAGGAAAAGTTTTGTGCATGTACTAATTCACCCCCCCCCCCTCTCAGTACTGGTTTGGTACTCATTGTTCATCATTGAGTTATCATCAAGTAGGACCAGTTCAGAGGGATACTCTCTATAAAGTCTTGGGTCATCCTTGGATCCATGAAATGCAGGCAATACCATCTACATACCACCAGTGCCTAAAATTCTCATATGATGGACAATAAATTTCCATCTAAGCAGACACTAATCCTTTTCAGTATTGCAATAATATCGAAGCAACTCAGAATGTTCTTGTACCACACAACAGGGAATCTCTCGCTTCCACATGATCAAACAATGAAGACCAACTCAAATCTCTATCCATAGATTTTGAGAAAAATATGAAGTTAAAGGACAAAGGCATGGGAGAATACTCTTTTGAACCATCATTATGTCTGTCAAAATTGCCAATTTCACCAAGCTCTCATGGACAACCATCAACATCCAATCAAAAATATTCACAACCCATCAAACTCTTTGATGGTATGTTTATTCAAGCAGGAACACTAGCAAATGAAACAGAAGACAAGGATGTCTTGAACTGGTTATACAAGGATGACAAGGACACACGAGTAGCAATGTTAAATATCACAATCCCAATAGAGCAATATGGTAATGGGTTCAAAATCATGCAAATGATGGGATACACAGGAAAAAGTCCTATTGGCAAAAGAAAAGAGGGTATTCTAGAACCCATATATCTTCCTACTCAAAGTGCTAAAGATAAATCAGGAATAGGCTTTGGTCAGGATATTCCAATCTACAGGCAACAAACAAATCAACACCAACATCAACAACAAAAGTCCACATGGCAACACAATCGACAAAAAGAATCTGCATGATGACAACAATAGAAATGGGAAATAGCATGGCAACAAGAAGCAAAAAAAGAAATCCAAAAGCGGCAAGATGAGGAATGTACACGACAACAAAAATAATTTGCTATCAGAAAAGTAGAAGCAACTCAAAATTTCTATGAGCAATTCCATAAACTATAGGACAGGTCTAACATAGACTCAAATGAATGGGAATGGGATACTTGTTCTGATATAACCAAAGACATTGATATAGATGTAGCTCATACCTATACTCCCATACTTTGTGAAGGAGAAGGCTCAGGGTCTTGATCATTTGAATTTGGACCACAACATATCTATGATGCTAGTGAGAATAAGCATATGCAATATGAGATGGATAATCCTAAGGAGAGTACCATCATAGGCCTTGATCTCATTAATAACTTTAACAATGTCTCTATCATGACCCTTACAACATTGGATCTTAATCCACCTAACGATTCCTTACCCCTCATATATCCTGAACTCATAGACCAGGAACAACCTGAAAAACTCAATATACCTATATTCCTAGATGATGACACTATTGTCCATTACCTTTGTATAGTAAACCCTGAAACATGTTCCACCATTGAAATTCATAATGATATCTTCAACTAGGGGAGTGGCAAGTCTTTCAGTCACAAAATAAATAAAACACAAAAATGATCTAATGGTGAAAACCATCTAATAGCAGTATTAGATCACAAAAAAGTAAAAAGAAAGAATGTATCCAATGGTGAAAACCTCTTTGAGGCACTAACAGATGAAAGACTTGACACTCTTCCTGAGCACTATTAGGAGAGATCAACACTATTGATTAAGCCAACACAATCAATAAATATTGGCACAATAGAGATAGCAAAGACTTTACATCTGGCTACATCCTTAAATGATCAAGAGAGACCAAGTTTCACAATTTTTTTTAAAGAAAAGCAAATCAACTTTATCTGGTCATATGCAGATATGTCGGGAGTGGATCCAAATTTAATCATGCCTCATTTATCCATAGCTCCAAGAGCTAAGCTTGTCAAACAAAATTTAAGAAAAATGAATCCACATGTGGCATTGCCAGTCAAAGCAGAACTAAAGAAACTATTGGATGTCAGTTTTATCCAACCAATCGACTATGCAGAGTGGATTTCTAACATAGTCCCTATTTGAAAACCTGACAAAAGTATCAGGATATGCACTGAATTCAGAGATTTGAACAAGGCTTACCCTAAGGATGATTTTCCTTTACCTAGTGTTAGTTGTGTTTAGAGTCGCCATACTAATTCAAGGGTTCCCCTTTAAAAACCACACCTATCTTATTCGAGGTCGCCCCTCATCATCTAAGTGTCTATCGTCCTTTGAAGAAATTTGGTCAAGTTCGCAAGCTTCCACGGTCATTCCTCCCCTCCCTTTTGAATCGCTTCGAATCATTTCGAACCTCGATTCGAAGTAGTTCAAAGTGGTTCGACCAAATTTTTCATACTAATACTCTTTCTTTGGCAGGAAGTATCTTTTATCGCGGCAGTCTTCTTTGAAATACCTTGAACCATTTTGAAGCTCGGTTTAAGCCTATTCAAAGTGGTTTTTGGCAAGTATTAACGGCGGGAGTTTATTTTTGGAGTACGATACGCCGCCTTTCTCTCAAAGCAATCAATGGTCCCGTCAGCATGTCAAATCAAAAGATTTTATTTCTTTTTCAAGGAAAAGGGCATCATTGTTATGAGTGTGAGTAGACCTTCATTTTATGAATGACTAGATATCGCATGAAATCAATTATTATTAACTCATGCGAAAGGGTAAATCATTAATCGAGGCATTTATGCATCGACGCCTCAAGCATGTCAATCCTGATGTGAGGTGATGAACTATCATTATCCGATCTTCCCATGTATAAAGTTCCCCTGTGATAAATTTTCATTCAGTTGCCTGGTAAGTTATCCAAAAAACAAAGAAAAAGGATAAAGGAGAGGAGGTCTGATTTCGGAGAGAAGGAGCAGTTAGGGAAGCTAGAGGAGATTATTTGCTTTTCAATGGAAAATAGGTGAGAGTTTAGTAACCTTTGTTCTGTTCTGCAAAACTGTTATTTTCAAAGGTTTGTCTGAAAGAGGTCTTGCTTGTTTAAGTTGAGAATGAAGTCGGTTATGCATTTTCTCGGTAATGTTTCTAGCCTTGAATGTAAAAGACCAGTGATTTGTGATATCAATTTAGAAGGGGTAAATGTGGAAAGTCTTCAAGCAAATTTTCTTGCGAATACGGAAGAGGTTAAGGGATGTATGGAAATATTAACGAGCGGGTTAATTGAAGCTGCTACGTTTCCCCCCGCCTTCGTAAACCCTGAACTCCTACAACTTTGCATTGACCATTATGATGTAAGAAGCAAGAGCATAGTAAGCAAAAATGGTAATGTCATACTTCCTGTCTCCAGGGAAACCATTTCTTCTCTTTTGAAATTAACAGCAAGTACCTTTGCCGCTTTCTCACCCATTCAAGCTGAAGCTGAGTATCGGGAAAACCCTAGTGTGTACCGAAACACCCTTGCCAGGAAATGGACCAAGGTTAACTATGGAGGTGGGTCTAGACTCCCGAAGGTCATTACTAGAAGCCACATGAAACCCCACATACACGACCTGGTGGTATTATTACACAGGGTGAAAGGTTCAGCTGATGTATGTTTGCTCGAAGAATGGATGTATAGGTACATTGAAATTATCTTAAAAGGTGAACAATGGATGGATTGGGCGAAAATTATTGCCACTTCCCTGAGAAGCCAGCTCAAACGCGCCAAAGAGTCTAGAGAAGATTTTCGTATGGCCTCATATTTGACTTATTGTATTGCCTGCACATGTGATCTAGCCGCTCTTCCGCATGAGGTATGGAATGAGGAAATGACCATCTTCCAATATTGTCCGTTGTTGCAAAAAGACAGAGTTCTGGAGGATTTCCGTAAGGTGCATGATATATTGTTTGAAAACATTTATTTGGCTCTAGAAGGTGTTCAGATGCCACGACTCTCTTCTGAATCGCTGAGGCTGGTTCAACTTTATGGGAGTTCTTTTATTCAGTTTCCTAGGTTCACATATTTGAGAGTCGGAGGGTTTGAGGAAGAACCTGTGAGGTTGCCTCGATATGCCCTTGATTGTTTCATTTTAGCCGAATTGTGCAGGCAACTTTCTGCTATCATTAAGGATAATCTCCCTCAGGAGAAATGGGAGACGGCTTTCCCTATTAAGCTGCACTTTTTGGTCTGTAATAACATGAATGACGCTTCCATCATCGGAAGCAATTTGCTGGGATTCAATCTTGGTTTCTACCGCAGCAGGAGAAACTTCGATAGTAAAGGATATGCAGCTCTGACCCTCGGCCTTGAAATCAACTCATCAGTTGCTCCGCAGCTAGAAGATCTATGGGAAGACTGTGAAAATGAAGAAGAAGTCTTGAAAAGGGATCATTCTAGACTCACCTTGCAGCAAATTAGTTCTTTCAAATTGAAGTTCAAAACACAGGGAATCGTCGAAGATGGTTCATTTTTAGTTGAACCCAGATGGGAAGGATCAAACGAAGCAAAATTCTTGACAGTTGATTGGAGCAAGGAGGAAGATGACGATATTAATTTGAGAGCCAGATCCATATTAACTTATACGGATGACTGGCTGCAAAGGAAAAGAAATGGAAACATCAATGAGTCTTCTCCTAAGGTGATTTCTCTCTCGGAACCGCTTCAATCTGACATTCCACTTTCTCATGTTGCAGGTGATACATTGGCCTCAGATAAGAAAATAAAGTTTCCTTCCCAAGTCACGGCTCCTAGGACGAGATCCCATTCCAGGAACAAAGCTTTGAAGCAGCCTAGTTCCCAGAAGCAGAAAATGACATCACCAGAGCGGGATTCAAGTGATAAGTCCCCTTTTCAAGATGAAGCAGACGATGAAGTCCAATTTATTGAAACACCAAAGACAGATCAACCCAATTTCTTGACTCCGATTAAAGATACTCAGATGATATCAACCACTCCCACTGTTCCTTTATGGTTGTCAAATTCAATCAATAAGAAACGAAGTTTACAACCAGTGGCCTCGCCAGTAAAAGATATTGTCACTAGGTATGCGGTTAGAGGATCTAAAGCAAAGAAAATGAAAACGGATGCTTGTCTCACTAAAGATCCAGTGATGGGGAAAATCATAGCGGAGGTGGCTACTTATAAACAGAAAAGGGAATCAGGGGAAATTGATGAGGAAGGATTCAAAGTCACTTCTATTGAACTAGGTACCCTTAATAGGAGTACTGGTAATAATTTCTTTAAATTTTCTGCTGATCACATGCTCACTCAATCAGAAAAAGATTCTAAAGAGAAGAAAGAATTGAAAGCAATGGTGGTGATGATGGCCAAACCATAGTTTCCCGGGTAACTGAGGTTGAAAAGTTTGGAGTTCTCAAATTCTTAAGTGAAAACCCCATGAAAGCCATGGACCCGTGCACATTATTTATCCTGGAAAGTAATATGAGCTGGAAGGAGTCCATCTACAAAGAAGCCATCAAAGAGGTCCAAGGTGTCAAGAATCAAATCACAAACATGCATAAGGAACTGGTTAAAGACATGAAGATTGTCAACCCCACAGGCATCTTACAATTGGATGAAGGTAGCATGGACATTGAAGTGTTAACCAAAAGTTTCACCGAAGCAGTTGAACAGATTAGAGATAAAGAAACGCCCAAGGTCGATGATTTCACTTCGTTGGCAGGTATAGAATCCATGTTGCGCCTCAATGAGAAGCTGATGCCATGTCAGAGCCTAAAGATGAAGGAGTACAGGTGGCAGAAGGATGCATGTAGAGCCCGGCTGATGAGTTTAAAGAACCCGCACTCACAGGCCACGCAGGAATTCATGTCTACTTTCCAGAGCTGGAAGCTGGTACGACAAACCGTCAGAAATGAGGAGGAAGCCGGCGAATATAGTGGGAACTGAATCATCACCCACTGGCGTTCTATATTTTTGATAACTGCTTTCTAGTTTCATAACGGTTTCTTGTATTAACCCGATAGGGCTGGGTTTTAAGGGAGGCCCTTTGGGATTTTAAAAACGACTATAAATGCTGGGGCATAAAAACTGTCTAGGAGAATGAGCGATAGAGGGAAAAAGAATAGCAAGTTAAATATAGTTTTAAGATAGATTTTTCTGAAGTACAGTGATCAAGGATAGTATATGCATGTTTTAGCTTCCAAAGACTTTGTGCATTGAAGTTGGATATACATATATGAAAAATTTCAAGTTATGCTTTGAAACTTTGCGTTCTGAGTGTTGAATTATTATCACTTTGTGGAGATAATTCGGCAATTCGAAATTTCCTTATTGCTGTTGGTTAGTCGTAAGTTCATCTATTTCCTGTTTTGATATATGTTGAAAATCTAGCAGAAAATCCATTCTTTGAGATAGATTTTGTTGATTATATGTACGTGAATCTTTTCATTTGCGATCTGTATTTTGTAATTACCTCACTACCTAAGAGTAGTTGAGAGAACCTTATGCACTTTCAGGAAAAAGTGTAATTATAAAAGTTGAATTCATTGTAAATCAGATAAGGGAGTTGTACCTGTAGAAAAATTCAGAGAGGAAGTTAAAGTAAAATTAATACTTTCTCAACTGTAGTGAATGATTCTGTTCTCTTCATAACATTGGGCATAGAGTAAATTAAAAGAAATTAAGTAAGAGGACAATCTGTTCACCAACAGATTTTTGGCGACTCTGCTGGGGAAATCGAGTCCTTTTGAAGGAACCTTAATTTTTAAATGTAATGTATAACCATGGTTCTTCAACATAACGACGTCTTTCCTGTATTACAACCCAATCTTCGATTTGAAGATACTCAAGAAGACATAATTTCAGACTTAGCGGCAACTGCTTGGCGAAAACGTAGAAGTGGTCGACACTATCAGCAAATATTAGTGGTTCTGGAAATAGAGGAAGAAAGAGCCGAGTTCTTGAGAGGAGTGCCGGAAGTTCAGGAGGCTGCTGTTGTAAATAGACTAGCCCAGGCACCCGCAAGACCTTGAACGCACCAGTAGTTTAGAAACTGGCTACTCGTAGATACACAAGAGGGGAAAGAAAAAAGGGAATTCTTGATGAGAACTTTGAGCCCTTGAAAAACCTAAAACTCTTGCCAGATTTTACCGACCCTAAAAAGAAGCAGATTAAATCCCAAAGCAGGCCTAGCTCACCACCAAAGCCTTCTCCCTTCTCACCTCTGGTTCAATCCTTGCTTCCATTGAGTGCCCTTGTTCCAGCCTATATATCAATTCCACCTTTGCAAGTTGTACCACCCAACATGGCTGCTAATCAACCTTGGGGACAGAACATAGGTCCACTGAATTTAGGCGTGAACCCTGCACCACTTCCTAAAGGAGCTACTGAAGTTTTACCCAAGTTTAGTGGAGATGGCAAGGTCTCAACAGATGACCACTTAAGCGCTTTTCATTCTTCCTGTGTTGTTATAAGCATCCCTACACAAGAGGTTGCTGTGAGATTGTTTGTGCGAACCTTGACTGATGCTGCTGCTGATTGGTTCAATCATTTGCCCCATCTTTCTATTACTAGTTGGGATGATATGAAAAATGCCTTTGAAAATAGATTTAAAACCCCTGAAAATGAATGTTCTCTGTTTTCCCAACTCAGTCAAATGAAGAAAGATATGCATGAACCTATGAGAGAGTTTGTGGCCAAATTCAATAGATTGGTTCAAAGAATTCCCACGACGTCAAGACCTAGTGAAGAAAATCAGAAATCATTTTTTATTAATGTCGTTCCAGCAGATATAAGTTTTCATCTTATTAAAGATGCTTGTGCTGATTTAGGCGCTGCTCAGAGGTTGGCTATTCAACTGGAGGATGCATTCATTAATGCCGGTAAGTGGAAAAGAGAGGTACATACTCCCGGGACCGTTTCATCTGCTACACCCACAGACCCAGTCTTACAAAAGCTGATGAATGACATAGCAATGATGAAGAGGCAGCAGAATAAAACACATAATCAGTATCCTTCCCCTTATCAAGACATTCAAAGATGGCAGCAGTCTCAAAATTTTGGGACAACTCCCCTATTAACTGCTCCTCAGCCGAGACTACAAATCGAAGAAGCCCCTAAAGAAACAATGTGTTCTTTCCACATGACTTCGGATCATGATGAACGAGAATGTCCTGACTGGCTAAATTGTATTCAGCTAGCAAAGAGTGCTCTTATGGCAGAAGCGATGATTGAAAAAAAAAGATGTAGAAAAAGATGAATCTGGTAGTTACTTCCTAGAATATGAATCTGATTCAGAGAGAGGAGGTGATGTTTTTACAACACTTCAAGAACCTGCCTGCACAGTCATGATTAGAGGCCAACGGAATCAAAAATTCTATCCTGGAAACACCCCAAATGTATCAAATTCTAAAGGTAAGGAGCATGTTCAGACTGATACTATGGAACCTAAGATTTTGTTCAGGGCTGAAACGAAAGCTAGTGCCTCAGTTTTTGACATTGTGGAATTCTGTAAAACCTCTTCTATATCCATTTCACCAGCTGAATATTTAAAGCTTAATCCTAAGGAGTTAGACAAGTTGGTTCAATACGTGAAGGGAGGTTCAGTCACTAGTGCACATGTTACAGATAATGTTTCCGAGGATGTAGGAGCTGCTGATAAACCCACTTTTGTATCCGAGAGATGCTCAAAGAATATTGAAGCTACTGCTAATTCTGTTCAAAAAGAAATGGATGAGAAAAAGCCCAATCCATTTTATATATCTTTGTTATTAAACGGTCAAAGGCTTAGTAACTGTATTATTGATTCCGGAGCATCAGATAATATTATGCCTCAGCCAGTTGCAAAAGCCCTTGGTTTGGAGCTCACAAAAAATTTTGGGTGTTGCTATGCTATGGATGGGAAGCAGGTACCCCTGGTTGGCCAAGTGAAAGATGTACAAGCTATCCTTTACGCTTGCCCTGAAAAGAGAGTGAAGCTTACTATTCTGGTAGCTGACATTCCAGCTAGCTATGGGATGCTACTTAGCAGAACTTTCTGCAAGGATATAGGTGGAGAAATTAAAATGGACTGGTCCGAAGCATATATTCCTGTAGGAAAGAAGAAAATAAAGTTAGAACCTGAGCCGAAAAACAAATATACTATGGTACCTTCTGATAATCCCAAATCACAGATATTATATGAGGAGTGTCAATTCGGGAATTACATCATCTTACCCGAGAAGTCATGTGAAGAGAACATGGTAAGTGCTGAAGAAACCTTGTGGACTTTAGAATTTGATGGAAGTTGCTCGAACTCAGGCTCAGGTGCTGGTGTAGTACTCATATCACCTTCCGGGGAAATTTTCCCTTTCTCTTTTAAGCTGGATTTCCATAATACAAATAATACAGCAGAATACGAGGCGTTACTTCTAGGTCTACAAGAAGCAAAGGGAAAAGGGATAAGGCAGTTAAAAGCAAAAGGAGATGCTGAACTCATTGTCAAGCAGGTGAGAAAACAATTCTCTGTAAAAAATGAGCGACTGAGGCATTATAGAAATCTGGTTTGGGATGAAATTGAGTCATTTGAAGCTTTTTCTATTGAATTCGTCCCTCGTGCTCAAAAAACCAAAGCTGATTCTTTAGCTGTCTCTGCATCTTTATTATTACCCCATCCCGAATTCAAAAACAATACTTACAGGATTGAGGTGTTATACAGACCAAGAGTCCGAGATAATATTAATCATTGGCAGGTCTTTAATGATGATGAACAATTAAAAGAATTTATGGCATGCGCAGGAGATTTCGCTGAAATCCTTTTCGAAGGATCTGAACGTGGAGGCAAGCCAATCGGTGAAGAACCAACGGAAACAGGGGAAGTGATCCAACTTCAAGGAAACAGAATTCCCAAAGGCCTGGTTTCTTTGGAACATCTTTTTGGTAGAAAGGATGACAGTACTTTAAAGAAAGATGTTGGTTCTAATGAAAGTAAAGAGGAACATGACAAGATCAACATTGGAAGTGAAGAGGACCCTAAGATGATCTCTATAGACAAAACTTGTTCTGCAAGGGAAAAGAGGAACTTATCTGAGCTTTTAATCCAATATCAAGATGTTTTTGCATGGAGTTATGGTGACTTAAAAAATTTCAGAAATGGTGAATTCGTGCATCACATACCATTGAAACCAGGGGCCACCACCTTCAGACAAAAGCTTAGAAATTACAACCCCAAAGTTTCAGAAGCCATTTTTAGAGAGGTAGAAAAGATGTTGAAGGCCCGTATAATTTACCCAATACATCATTCAACATGGGTGGCAAATATTGTTCCAGTAAGGAAAAAGAACGGTGAAATAAGGATTTGTGTAGACTTTAGGAATCTGAATCAAGCAAGCCTCAAAGATAACTATGCGCATCCTGCTATGGATCATGTCTTGCAGTCAGTAGCTGGATCCGAAGTAATGTCGATGCTGGATGGTTACTCAGGATATAATCAGATTAGTGTCGCCCCAGAAGATCAACACAAAACAGCCTTCATCACTCCCTGGGGTACTTTTGCTTACAACCGAATGCCTTTTGGTCTAATTAATGCCGGAGCTACTTTTCAGCGAGCGATGAATTCCTCTTTCAAAGACCTGCTGTAGCGTCGTAAATTGTATGCACTTGCTAGGGTGGTACAATTTCACACCTAGTTTAGCACCCGCCTTGGCGCATTTTGCATTTTGCATTGCATTTCCCCTTTAGCACTTAATTAATTAAATTAATTAGGTCTAAGGTCCTATTTTATCATCTCCCATATCATAAAGTTGGGCCCTTTCATCAAAGTGTGCCCCTTTCATTTTATTCTTCCAATACATCATTTAATCAAAAACCCTAATTAGGTCCTATTTTGAACTTGGGGGCTTGATTTCGGAGGTCAAAACATCTCGAAATCACCTGTAACTTCGAGATTCTCTCTAAAATCATCATATCTGACGGCCCTGAAAATTTGGTGAAAAGTTGTCGGGACCATGGCACCCGTGCAACATGGTCCCAGACATTTTTCCCGAAATTTTGGGAGCACGATCCAATCATAAAATAAATCTTAACCCTAAGAAATTGGCGGGATATTCAATCTCTAGGTCGGCCAAAATACGAATTTACGACCTAGGGTTTCATACATAAAAGCTCTCTTTCCTCATTGGAAAGGATCCGATTTTGGTTTCCAGGAACTTCATATGCAGCGAAAGAGCAGATCTTTGAAGACTTCAACAACACTCAACATCATTCTATCAAGCATCTATCAAATTCATTCATTCATCCAATTAGGGCTTGGAAGACATTGAAGAACAATAGGAGATTACCGACTGAAGATTGGCTTGTACTCCTCCCTTGAGGGTTGGATATTATTGCAGGTTTCGGGACTCGAACGACGCCGCAGGTTGCAGATCCGGGAGAAGCAGACTGAGACAGACCTTTCCACCAAATTTCAGTGCAAAAGACCAGGACAGGGGCGTGGGGCACCCTAGTCCTGCCAAGACAGGGGCGCTGGGCGCCCTGGTCCCTTCTGGGCGCCCTGGTCCAACAGCATTTTCAGCATTTTTGACAGCTTTTTCCAAAGTGCAAAAACAGCAGTTTCCGGAGCAGTTTCAGGGGCAGAATCAGGACAGTGGCGCCCGCGCCCCCATCCCGAACATTTTCAGTCAGATTTTAACTCTGGGTATGCATTTTCATTCTTGTCTTATCCTTGTGTTTACAGCTTTTCATCATTTAAGTTCAATTCTGCAATCTTGTCATTAGTTCCTACTTGCATTTTGAGGTTAGGGATTGAACTTGCATCATTTTATCTTTCAATTTCAACAAAGGAATAGAAATCCTAATATATATCCCGTGGCTCTCTCTTTCACAAAAAGAAGTAGCCAATTGTGCGATATCTCTAGGCTCTTTCGTATTCCGTAATGTGTGTCAAAAGGTAGGATTAGGGCATGTTAACCTAGTCTCGCTTTTTCCCCTACACACCTGCGAGATAAGATAATTGTTATATATCTTGATGATTTAACTGTCTATTCTAAAAGAAGGAAACATCATTTGAGGGACTTAGAGAAGGTGCTAGAAAGATGTAGACAGCATGGTATATCTTTGAATCCGAAGAAGTCTATTTTCTTCGTTGAAGAAGGTAAATTGCTCGGGCATATTGTTTCTAAAGAAGGTGTAAAAATCGATCCAGAGAGGGTGAAAGCAATACAGAAGCTGGTTCTGCCTACAAATAGAAGTGATTTGAAATCTTTCTTTGGTCAGATCAATTTCCTGAGAAGTTTTGTACCCGAATTTTCCGAAAAGGTGAGATACATGCTGGACATGATGAGCGAGAAACGTCCTTTCAGATGGCGAGAAGAGGGTAAGAAACCTTTTGAAGATATCAAAATAGCTATCGCAAGTGCTCCAATGCTGGTAAGCCCTAATTTTGAGAAAGACTTCATTATTTATTGTTACGCTTCTGAGCATTCTCTATCTAGTATTTTAACCCAACCCAATGATGAAGGAAAAGAAGCTCCAATCGCCTTCATGAGTGTTCCATTGAAGAAGCATGAATTAAATTATAGTCCAACAGAAAAACATGCCTTTGCTGTAGTAAGGGCATTGAAACAATTCAGGTATTACATACTGCACTCTCATTCTGTTGTATTTGTGCCCGGGACCGCAGTCAAAAGCATCTTGACTCAGCAAGAAGTAGGAATGAATAAACGAGTGACTTGGGTAGCTAAAGTGCAAGAATATGATTTAACAATCAAACCTACTTCTCTGGTAAGGGGGCGTGGTTTGTGCAAAATGATAGCTGAGAATAGAGATGTGTCTCCCGGTAAATCCGATGAAGCTCATACGGTTTTACTGGTCAGTCTAACAGATCCTTGGTTCTCTGACATTGCATATTTTATTTCATACGGTGAATGCCCATCAAACATGAATTATAAAGATAAACGGAATCGCAGGCTGAAAGCTGCCAAATATGTAATTTCAGATGGTGTTCTATATAAGAGGGGAATCGATGGAACATTTTTAAGATGTGTGGATGCAGAGCAACAAGAAAAATTGTTAAAAGCGTACCATTCTGAGGCTTGCGGAGGACACTTTTCATCCACTGTTACTGCCTTTAAAATTCTCAGGAATTGTTTTTACTGGCCAGGTATGTTCAAAGATGCTTATAAATTTGTGAAAAACTGTGAGAAATGTCAACTTTTTACTGGACGTCCTCAATTAGCAGCATTACCTCTCAGACCTGTAGTAATTGATGAACCGTTTCAACAATGGGGCATCGACTTTATTGGACCTATAAATCCTCCATCAAGCGTTGGACATATCTACATTCTAACAGCGACAGATTATTTCACTAAATGGGTGGACGCAATTCCAACGAAGAAATCTAACTCTCAAGTGGTATGTGAATTTTTGATGGAGCAAATTTTTGTTAGATTTGGTGTACCTCAGAAAGTAGTTTCAGATAATGCCACTTATTTCTCATCAGAGGAAATATCACTTTTCTGTTACGAGCACGGTGTGTCATTGGCACATTCATCAGATTATTTCCCACAGGGAAATGGGCAGGCAGAGTCCAGTAATAAGAATCTAGTGGCCATCATAAAAAAATTGGTATCTGACAATTCCCGAGATTGGCACAAAAGGCTCTATGAAGCATTGTGGGCAGACCGGATCACACCAAAAAGAGCTATTGGGATGGCTCCATTTGAATTAGTATATGGGATTGGAGCTCAAGTATCTTTACCCCTGGAGTTATCAGCTGCTAAATTGCAATCGGTCATCGAAGATCAATTCTTTAAAAATTCATTGGAGAAGAGAGTCATGTATCTGCACAAGTTGGAAAATGAGAGGAGCAAATTAGTTGATCACATCACAGAGCACCAGATGAATGTGAAGTGCATCTTTGACAGGAAAACTCGACCAAGAAATTTCCTTAAGAACGATGAAGTACTCCTGTGGGATAAGAGGAAAGAACCAAAAGGAGCTCACGAAAAATTTGAATCTCTTTGGAAAGGTCCGTTCTTTACTTCAGAAGTTGTTGGTCCTAACACTTTCCGTTTGAGATATCCAGATGGAACAATTCTGCCTTTTACATATAATGGGCAGGATTTGAAGCTGGTCAAATTTTAAGTTTTGATGTCCCCTGCTGTGTACATAGTATTTTGTTGTGTCTAGTTTTCTCATTCTTGTTGTTTTCTTTCCTGTCTACTGTGTTGAGTCCTATCTCCTGTTTCTCAGTTCTCTGTGTATTCCGCATACACAGTCCCCAGTCAGAGCCCCTGTTAGTTGTGTTTAGAGTCGCCATATTAATTCAAGGGTTCCCCTTTAAAAACCACACCTATCTTATTCGAGGTCGCCCCTTCATCATCTAAGTGTCTATCGTCCTTTGAAGAAATTTGGTCAAGTTCGCAAGCTTCCACGGTCATTCCTCCCCTCCCTTTTGAATCGCTTCGAATCATTTCGAACCTCGGTTCGAAGTAGTTCAAAGTGGTTCGACCAAATTTTTCATACTAATACTCTTTCTTTGGCAAGAAGTATCTTTTATCGTGGCAGTCTTCTTTGAAATACTTTGAACCATTTTGAAGCTCGGTTTAAGCCTATTCAAAGTGGTTTTTGGCAAGTATTAACGGCGGGAGTTTATTTTTGGAGTACGATACGCCGCCTTTCTCTCAAAGCAATCAATGGTCCCGTTAGCATGTCAAATCAAAAGATTTTATTTCTTTTTCAAGGAAAAGGGCATCATTGTTATGAGTGTGAGTAGACCTTCATTTTATGAATGACTGGATATCGCATGAAATCAATTATTATTAACTCATGCGAAAGGGTAAATCATTAATCGAGGCATTTATGCATCGACGCCTCGAGCATGTCAATCCTGATGTGAGGTGATGAACTATCATTATCCGATCTTCCCATGTATAAAGTTCCCCTGTGATAAATTTTCATTCAGTTGCCTGGTAAGTTATCCAAAAAACAAAGAAAAAGGATAAAGGAGAGGAGGTCTGATTTCGGAGAGAAGGAGCAGTTAGGGAAGCTAGAGGAGATTATTTGCTTTTCAATGGAAAACAGGTGAGAGTTTAGTAACCTTTGTTCTCTTCTACAAAACTGTTATTTTCAAACGTTTGTCTGAAAGAGGTCTTGCCTGTTTAAGTTGAGAATGAAGTCGGTTATGCATTTTCTCGGTAATGTTTCTAGCCTTGAATGTAAAAGACCAGTGATTTGTGATATCAATTTAGAAGGGGTAAATGTGGAAAGTCTTCAAGCAAATTTTCTTGCGAATACGGAAGAGGTTAAGGGATGTATGGAAATATTAACGAGCGGGTTAATTGAAGCTGCTACGTTTCCCCCCGCCTTCGTAAACCCTGAACTCCTACAACTTTGCATTGACCATTATGATGTAAGAAGCAAGAGCATAGTAAGCAAAAATGGTAATGTCATACTTCCTGTCTCCAGGGAAACCATTTCTTCTCTTTTGAAATTAACAGCAAGTACCTTTGCCGCTTTCTCACCCATTCAAGCTGAAGCTGAGTATCGGGAAAACCCTAGTGTGTACCGAAACACCCTTGCCAGGAAATGGACCAAGGTTAACTATGGAGGTGGGTCTAGACTCCCGAAGGTCATTACTAGAAGCCACATGAAACCCCACATACACGACCTGGTGGTATTATTACACAGGGTGAAAGGTTCAGCTGATGTATGTTTGCTCGAAGAATGGATGTATAGGTACATTGAAATTATCTTAAAAGGTGAACAATGGATGGATTGGGCGAAGATTATTGCCACTTCCCTGAGAAGCCAGCTCAAACGCGCCAAAGAGTCTAGAGAAGATTTTCGTATGGCCTCATATTTGACTTATTGTATTGCCTGCACATGTGATCTAGCCGCTCTTCCGCATGAGGTATGGAATGAGGAAATGACCATCTTCCAATATTGTCCGTTGTTGCAAAAAGACAGAGTTCTGAAGGATTTACGTAAGGTGCATGATATATTGTTTGAAAACATTTATTTGGCTCTAGAAGGTGTTCAGATGCCACGACTCTCTTCTGAATCGCTGAGGCTGGTTCAACTTTATGGGAGTTCTTTTATTCAGTTTCCTAGGTTCACATATTTGAGAGTCGGAGGGTTTGAGGAAGAACCTGTGAGGTTGCCTCGATATGCCCTTGATTGTTTCATTTTAGCCGAATTGTGCAGGCAACTTTCTGCTATCATTAAGGATAATCTCCCTCAGGAGAAATGGGAGACGGCTTTCCCTATTAAGCTGCACTTTTTGGTCTGTAATAACATGAATGACGCTTCCATCATCGGAAGCAATTTGCTGGGATTCAATCTTGGTTTCTACCGCAGCAGGAGAAACTTTGATAGTAAAGGATATGCAGCTCTGACCCTCGGCCTTGAAATCAACTCATCAGTTGCTCCGCAGCTAGAAGATCTATGGGAAGACTGTGAAAATGAAGAAGAAGTCTTGAAAAGGGATCATTCTAGACTCACCTTGCAGCAAATTAGCTCTTTCAAATTGAAGTTCAAAACACAGGGAATCGTCGAAGATGGTTCATTTTTAGTTGAACCCGGATGGGAAGGATCAAACGAAGCAAAATTCTTGACAGTTGATTGGAGCAAGGAGGAAGATGACGATATTAATTTGAGAGCCAGATCCATATTAACTTATACAGATTACTGGCTGCAAAGGAAAAGAAATGGAAACATCAATGAGTCTTCTCCTAAGGTGATTTCTCTCTCGGAACCGCTTCAATCTGACATTCCACTTTCTCATGTTGCAGGTGATACATTGGCCTCAGATAAGAAAATAAAGTTTCCTTCCCAAGTCACGGCTCCTAGGACGAGATCCCATTCCAGGAACAAAGCTTTGAAGCAGCCTAGTTCCCAAAAGTAGAAAATGACATCACCAAAGCGGGATTCAAGTGATAAGTCCCCTTTTCAAGATGAAGCAGACGATGAAGTCCAATTTATTGAAACACCAAAGACAGATCAACCCAATTTCTTGACTCCGATTAAAGATACTCAGATGATATCAACCACTCCCACTGTTCCTTTATGGTTGTCAAATTCAATCAATAAGAAACGGAGTTTACAACCAGTGGCCTCGCCAGTAAAAGATATTGTCACTAGGTATGCGGCTAGAGGATCTAAAGCAAAGAAAATGAAAACGGATGCTTGTCTCACTAAAGATCCAGTGACGGGGAAAATCATAGCGGAGGTGGCTACTTATAAACAGAAAACGGAATCAGGGGAAATTGATGAGGAAGGATTCAAAGTCACTTCTATTGAACTAGGTACCCTTAATAGGAGTACTGGTAGTAATTTCTTTAAATTTTCTGCTGATCACATGCTCACTCAATCAGAAAAAGATTCTAAAGAGAAGAAAGAATTGAAAGCAATGGTGGTGACGATGGCCACATACATCAATTCGCTGATTAATTTAGGGCCTAACCCAATAATCCAGCTGCCTCAGCCATTCGATCCAAATTCCGCTGAAAGCCAGCAATTGATGAAACAGATGCAGAGGGGAAAATTGTTGTCTGACGCTGTGGTTAGTTGGGTAAATAGCATATTAGAGCAAGGGAATAAGTTTATTTCTGAAATTACTAGTATCTATTCCGAGGGTGAAGCATTGCTCGGGGAGATTCAAACTTTGATACTAGTATGGGAGACAGAATTGTCACGGTGCCAAACCATAGGTTCCCGGGTAACTGAGGTTGAAAAGTTTGGAGTTCTCAAATTCTTAGGTGAAAACCCCATGAAAGCCGTGGACCCGTGCACATTATTTATCCTGAAAAGTAATATGAGCTGGAAGGAGTCCATCTACAAAGAAGCCATCAAAGAGGTCCAAGGCGTCAAGAATCAAATCACAGACATGCATAAGGAACTGGTTAAAGACATGAAGATTGTCAACCCCACAGGCATCTTACAATTGGATGAAGGTAGCATGGACATTGAAGTGTTAACCAAAAGTTTCACCAAAGTAGTTGAACAGATTAGAGATAAAGAAACGCCCAAGGTCGATGATTTCACTTCGTTGGTAGGTATAGAATCCATGTTGCGCCTCAATGAGAAGCTGATGCCATGTCAGAGCCTAAAGATGAAGGAGTATAGGTGGTAGAAGGATGCATGTAGAGCCCGGCTGATGAGTTTAAAGAACCCGCACTCACAGGCCACGCAGGAATTCATGTCTACTTTCCAGAGCTGGAAGCTGGTACAACAAACCGTCGGAAATGAGGAGGAAGCCGACGAATATAGTGGGAACTGAATCGTCACCCGCTGGTGTTCTATCTTTTTGATAACTGCTTTCTAGTTTCATAACGGTTTCTTGTATTAACCCGATAGGGCTGGGTTTTAAAGGAGGCCCTTCGGGATTTTAAAAACGACTATAAATGCTGGGGCATAAAAACTGTCTAGGAGAATGAGCGATAGAGGGAAAAAGAATAGCAAGTTAAATATAGTTTTAAGATAGATTTTTCTGAAGTACAGTGATCAAGGATAGTATATGCATGTTTTAGCTTCCAAAGACTTTGTGCATTGAAGTTGGATATACATATATGAAAAATTTCGAGTTATGCTTTGAAACTTTGCATTCTGAGTGTTGAATTATTATCACTTTGTGGAGATAATTCGGCAATTCGAAATTTCCTTATTGCTGTTGGTTAGTCGTAAGTTCATCTATTTCCTGTTTTGATATATGTTGAAAATCTAGCAGAAAATCCATTCTTTGAGATAGATTTTGTTGATTATATATACGTGAATCTTTTCATTTGCGATCTGTATTTTGTAATTACCTCACTACCTAAGAGTAGTTGAGAGAACCTTATGCACTTTCAAGAAAAAGTGTAATTATAAAAGTTGAATTCATTGTAAATCAGATAAGGGAGCTGTACTTGTAGAAAAATTCAGAGAGGAAGTTAAAGTAAAATTAATACTTTCTCAACTGTAGTGAATGATTCTGTTCTCTTCATAACATTGGGCATAGAGTAAATTAAAAGAAATTAAGTAAGAGGACAATCTGTTCACCAACACCTAGCATCAACACAATTGTAGATTTAATAGCAAGACATGCCATGTTATCACTTATGGATGGTTTCTCGGGCTATAATCAAGTTAAAATAGCACCAGAAGACCAATATAAAATAACATTTACATGTCCATAGGGTACCTACTACTAGAATGTCATACCTTTGGGCTTAAAGAATGCAGGAGCGACCTATCAAATAGCTATGACCACAATCTTTCATGATATGATGCACACATTCATGGAAGACTATGTAGATTACCTATTGGCCAAATCATTTACAAGAGAAGGACATCTAGAGATTCTTAACAAAATCTTTTAGATGCTAGAACAATTCAATGTGCAACGAAATCCAAAAAAATTGTGTGTTAGGTGTAACGTCCAAAAAACTATTAGGATAAATAGTATTAGAAAAGGGCATTGAGGTAGATACTATGAAAGTACAAGAAATTGTGGACATGTCACCTCCTCTAAATATCAATCAACTAAGATCTCTACAGGGATGACTACAATCCATCATAAGATTAATTGCTCAACTAGCCAACAAGTGTCTCCCTTTCACTCACCTACTCCATAAGAATGCTCATTTTAGATGGGAGGACAGATGTGTAGAATCATTCCACCAATTAAAGTAGTACCTGATGAATCCCCCCATATTGGTGCCACTGATAGCAAACAAACCTCTACTTCTCTATATATCAACCACTAAGGTATCTTTAGGAGCTTTATTAGCACAATAGGATTCAACAAGAAAACAAAGAGTGATCTACTACATTAGCAGAACATTGAATGGATATGAGATCAACTATACCTTCATTCAAAAGGCTTGTTTAGTTGTGGTGTTCTCTTCTCACAGGTTTTAACACTATATGCTAGCTCACACAATCAAGCTAATAGCAAGAATAGACCCATTAAAGTATCTACTTAGCAAATATTATTTAACAAGAAGATTAGATAAATGGGTGATGATTTTGAGCGAATTTGACATTCAATACACAGATAGAAGAGCAATCAATGGTCAAGCTATAGTGAATCGGTTAGTAGAAGAACTATTACAAGATAATCATTTGATGCATGTTGAATTTCCAGATACAGATGTCTTGACAGTCACAACACAACCATGGGTTTTGTACTTTGAAGGATCATACACACAACATGGATCAGGTGTTGGCATCCTATTCATCACTTCACAGAGACACGCCATCCAACAATATTACAAATTAATGTTCCCTTGCACAAATAACATAGCTAAGTATGAAGCTCTGGTCATAGGAATCAAGGTGGCAGTACAATGGAAGATCACGGAGTTACAAGTCTATGGAGACTCCCAATTAGTCATCAATCAAGTTAATGATGACTACCAAACAAAGGATGACAAGTTGATGCCATACAAAAGAATGGTGGATGACTTCAAGAAATACTTTGTGGCTATCAAATTCGAACAGATCCCCAAGCTAGATAATAAAGTTGTAGATGTCGTGGTAACCATTGCCTCACTCCTACAAATACCAAAAAATAGAATCGTTATGAGTTCTTGGTGGAGAAAATGTTTTCCCCTGCCTATGGCAATCCCGAATCCCAAGTCATATGCCATCTACTCAATTCTGATTCACCACTCTATGGAAAGATCTATGCCTACCTAAAAGATAATACCCTTTCACCAAATCTATTTAGAAACCAGAAATGCAACTTTATACGTCAAGCAGCTTGTTATACCCTAACTATTGATACACTTTATAGATGAGGTCTTGATGGTACTCTCCTTCGGTGTCTTGATTGTAACGAATCTGAAACCACCTTACAAGAACTTCATGAAGGTATTGTGGAACACATTCAAGTGGTCCTACTCTAGCCAAGAAACTTCTAAGGATGGGGTATTATTGGTTGACCATGGAAAAGGAATCCTACAAATTTGCTTGAAAATGCTCGAAATGCCAAATCCATGGGAATCTTATATATGCACTGACACAGGAGTTGCAACCATTTACTACATCATGGCTTTTTTGTCAGTGGGGACTTGACCTCATGGTTAAGATTCATCCCTCCTCATCCAATGGACACAAGTTCATAATCATGACCACTAATTATTTTATAAAATGGATTGAGGTTGTTCCATTAACTACTATTACCGGCAACAAAATATTGTCCTTCATCCTGAACTATCTCATTTGTCGGTATGACATCCCTAGGTCCATTATCACTGATAATGGTGGACCCTTCAAAAATAAAGGTGTGTGGGAACTTTGTGATAGATTCCATATCTAGCATCGCTTGTTATTATCCTCAGGGGAATGGCCAAGAAGAGGCTTCAAATAGAACTATTCTGAAAAATCCTAAAGAAAACAGTGAATGATCTTGATCATGATTGGCATATTCTATTGAATCTCACCTTATGGGCATATCGCACTAGCATCCTCACATCTACAAGAGCCACACTATACTCACTTGTATATGGATCAAAGGCCAGTTTACCCATTGAGGTAGAAATACCATCACTCAGAGTATCACTGAAAGGACTCATTCCAGATGAGGAGTACAGAGTAAACCGACTACAAGAATTAGAATTGTTGGATGAACGTCATCAGCATGCTTTTGATCACCTCAAAGCCTACTAGAAATGCATGTGCAAGAGCTACAACCATAGAGTAAAACCAAGGGCATTTCAAATCGGTGACTTAGTATTAAAGGAAAATCCCCGCAATCAATGGGATTGAGAAAAGAAAGACAAGTTTGAACCAAACTGGTTGGATCCTTTCGTCATCATATCAGCCTATAGATCATGGGCATATGAGTTATCTAAATCAGAAGGAGACCTATTTTATGAACCTATCAATAGCCTCCATCTCAATAAGTTTTACACTTGAGTCATCCAATGCACGGAAAAGCAGAAAAATCAAAAACCGAAAAATCAAGAAAAATTAAAAAAATTAAAAAAAGTGCAATAAAAGCAAGTGGTGAAAATCTAGAAATAGATACTATTAGTGATAGATCGACTCTTCTATCTATTAGTACATATATCATACCTTTTGCATTCATATGATCTCAGTCCTCGGTACAATGCACATGGCCTGCAAAGCTCTTTAACACAATTCAGTCTTGGACAGACTTAGCATAGTCACTATCCTTGATTATCCAAACAGTTATCTACATCATATCTTACCATGACTTAGTGGTCAGTGTACATATCCATTATAGAAGGTAGTGTCTAAGGCTAGGAACAAAATCTTGACTTCATTGGGGGCAACTCACCTTTTGGGCTAGGAAAACAGACAATCAAACACACAAACATAGACCTACTGAATGCACGCAAAGATCATGACTATCAATGGTAAACATCAACACAAGAACTAGACACACAAATTGATTTTTGCAACAAAGTTGAACAAAGATCCATTTGCAAGATATTTTATCTAACAAGTTACATAGGATAGTATGCATGTTCACCTATGGTAGTTCATTTTTTTATTATCACATCTCCTAAGCAACTCAAAGATGTTGTGAAACTAGAGAAGCAAGGAGGGAGTGTGATATTTTCTTTGTCTTCTATTTGTTAGTAATGTCTTATTACTATGCAAATTTGTCTTAGGACGTGATTGGGGTAACATATCATTGAGGACATTATAGATTTGCATAGGATGAAGGTTAACTCTTGTCTATTTGATGCAAGCGGCACTCAGGTCATCTTGGTTCAATTATACCTCGACACTTGTGTCATCTTGCAACATCAAAATTGATGTAAGCGATACTCAGGTCATCTTGATTCAATTATACCATGATGCTTGTATTAGCTTTCAACATTTTAAAATCTCAATGATGATAAAAAGGAGCACCACAATTTGATCGATAGGATGAATAGCTTGGCATATTAGGCACATAATGTGGAATTTGATGTCATGGAAATGGGGACAAGGCAGCAACAAAGTTCAATGTTAATAAGTTAGTTTCAACCATAAAACCAAAACAAAGAACTAAAAACCATTCCAAACATATCAAAAGAGATTTCAAAAAGAATGAAAGAAGTTTAACAAAATAAAAGAAAGGAGAAGAGTCTCCCTAAGATGCTTCCATGATGTCTTTTGATGCTTCTCCTTTCTTTCTCCCCTCTCCAAGTCCCAAATGAGTGTAGCTCTCAGCTTTTAGCACTAGCCATGGATGTTATATGGAGATTCAAGATGGCTGGATGTGATAAACAAATTCTATGCAAGTGTAGGTAGTGATGCTATGAAAAAGCTCTATGCTAATACCAGTATAGCAACAATACTCTAATGCTTCCTTCTTTGCTTGTGGAGAAGGGTTCTATTTATAGAAGAAATGGGGAAATGAAGGGTTAAGATTGATCAATCTTAACAAGGGTTAGGATTGAAAGATATTCAATCCAAGTGAGACTTTCAACCCAATCCCATGTTAACAAGTGTCACCATGAGGAGGCTTGAGAGGAGAAATAAGGAGCATTAAATGCTTGAGGGGACATGATGGTTACCCTAGGGGGTTGGGTTAGGGTTAGGTTAATGGATATTCCTTGTATCCAAGGGATAAATGAATGTGCAAGGGTTAAATGGTTACCTTAGTCAAATAAATAAATGCTTTGAAGAGACCCATGAGTCAAAAGGATGGTTAAGTTATAGGAAAGTCTCTAACCAAAGGTAAAAGGTGAGTTAACCATAAATGGTTATGTAAGAGCCTTTAATGGTTTGGAAGACTTTAGAGGTTAACCATTTGAAGACATAAAGCCTTTAATGGTTATTGAAGACTTTGGAGGTTTTTGAGAAGTGACTTCCTTTTATTTAGGAATGTGACAATGATTAGGATAGGATTAGGATAATTAGAAGGAGTTAGAAGAATCTAGAAGGGATTTAGGCATGCAAGTGGATTTTGTAGGAGAATGCAAGTGGGAGGAATTTTGGGATTTTCAATTAAAATAAAATCATTTATTTCAATTAAATGGTGTAATTTGCATTTGGATAGATATTTAAATAAATATTAATTTATTTAAATGTGAATGTGAATTTTGGATTTTATTTAAATAAATCTTAATTTATTTACATGAGAAAAAGGAAGATAAAGCATTTAAATGTTTGAACACTTTGAGGGGAACCATTAAAGGTTTAAGAAGACTCTAGAAAGAAGCCATTAAGTTTGAAGATTTTAAGGGAAACCATTAAAGGCTTAAGAAGACTCTAGAAGGAAGTCATTGAGTTTGAGGACTTTAAGGGAAACCATTAAAGGCTTGAGAAGACTCTAGAAGGAAGCCATTAAATTTGAATGTGAGAGATGGGATTTTGGGGGATTTAAATAAATATTAATTTATTTAAATGTGAGAGAAGATTTCATTAAACAAATATGATTTATTCATTTAATTAATAGTCTGAATTTGGTTAAGTGAATTAAATCAAATAAATTGAATAATTTATTTAATTAATAGGAGAAGAGGGTTAAGATGAATTAATTAAATATTAATTAAGTCTGAATTTGGTTAAGTGAATTAAATCAAATAAATTAAATAATTTATTTAATTAATAGGAGAAGAGGGTTAAGATGAATTAATTAAATATTAATTTAAATAATTATTGATTGATGGTTAAATAATCAAATAAATACTAAATATTCATTTAATTAAGTGGACAGATTTATGTGACTACAAAATTTAATTAAATTTAGTTGCATTATCATTTCATATCATTAAAATACATTTATTGCATTTAGTTGCATACCATTTCATTATCATTTAGTTGCATACCATTATCATTAGTGCATTTAGTTGCATATCATTATCATTAGTGTATTTAGTTGCATATCATTATTATTAGTATATTTAATTGCTTTAGCATTATCATTTAGTTACATTATCATCTCATTAGTGCATTTAGTTGCATATCATTATCATTAGTGCATTTAGAAGCATATCAAACTAGTTATCATATCATTATCAAAAGATTATCATCAAAAGCATTTAGAAACATATTAGGGGCATTTTTATAACAACATCACATATGCATTACATAATCATCATAAGACATCTATCCATCGCATCATAGAACATTGTACATATGCATAAGCCTTGCATAATCCATATTCATTCATACATGAGCATAATCCATATTCATTCATACATGAGCATTAGCATATCAATAAAATCATCATATAAGCATATATCACCTTCAAAACATATAGAATCCATCGAGCATGCATTCAAAATCATTACCTATATACATAAACATATGAACAAAATCACAATATAAGCATATATCACCTTCAAAAAATATAGATCACATCATCATATCATCACACACATCACATAGATATCATCTGCATTCATAAAAAGCAAAATCATATAGACATGCACATCAAACATCTAGATCATAAAGTAAATGCATCCATCGTATCTGCATCCATAAACATATATAAGCATATCCAACATCATATCATAATGCATAGACATCACATGTGGAACCAAGGAAATTTGCTATTGTCATCACATAAAGCATCAAAAAGAAATAACTATCAAATGCCTAGGTATCATCTCAAAAGAAACTGTATCAAGGATCAGAATCATCACTATAAAAGTACATCAATACATCAAATGATGAAAATACAAAAAAGAGGAGCAAAACTATGAATGACTCCCTCCTGAATCAGTGGGCCTATCACCTAATCCACCAGTTGTACCTGAGGGTCCTGCACCTGTGCCATATCCACCAGAATCTCTCCTAGGTCCTATAACCCCTCAGCTGCCCTCCTCCCACTGAGAACCCCCACACCTCGATCTTTGTGCAAAGGACTGTGCTCGCCTATCTGGAGGCACTGCCTGGAAATACAAACCCCTGTAGTAGTTGGTATGACCTGTCTAATACAAAATCTCCCTCATAGTCTCCCCAAACGGCCCTTGGGATGCAACCCATTGTAAAGTCTGTGCAAGATCCTCTACTCAGCCCCACCTCTCTATCTCTATATCCCGCTCTATAGTGAGTCGAGTACCCTATCCCTATAACTATCCAATTTGTGGCTCAGCCTGGGCTAGCCGACCCTGTAAACCCTGCACCATGGATTGTAACATAGTTATATGTGCATGTTGTTGATGGGGCGACACTAAAATCTATATAGTCGGTCATTGTGGAGATCATAGACCCGATGCAACCTATGCAGGAATGACCTGTCCTAGGGCTGCAGGTGGTGGTATCTCTACCCTCCTCCTCCTAACCAGTGGTTGATCCTCCTCCTCCTCCTCATCATCATCATCATCATCATCATCATCATCATCATCAAACCCCTCCATCCCTTCTCCCTCCTCCTCATCCTCCTTTGTCCCCTCAAAGTCAGACTCATATCCCTCCTCCTCCCCTCCACTACTACCCCCCACCCATTAGAAGTGGTCCACCTTGGCCTACATCTCCTCTCCATCCTCCACCTCTCCCCATCACTTCTCACCCACAACCAGCAATCAACCCTCCACCTCTCTCCATCCTCCCTCGCCCGACTATGACCTCCAACTTCTCTTTATCCTCTCGAAACTGATTGATCCTCATCATCATCATCCACCTTCTTTAGGGGTGGTACTGGCTCCCCTGGCCTTGTCAACCATGGAAATGGATGCTCTGCCATATACTATGCAAACAGAGTTGTCATACCTACATCAACTATCCCTAGTGCCAAGTTCCAGCACACCACTGAAAGTGTATAGAACTATGTACACGTTGTATCAAAATCTAATGAAGGCCCCCACTTTGACCTATCCCTGTGTATGTGGACATATAAAGCAGTACCCTATGGCATCCCCTGAGTCTAACCAAACTGTTGATAAACATGCATCAAAATGAACCTCTCGATAATATAGGGGTCCTCCCTATCAAGTATTTTCTCTAGAGTAGGACTAGAATCTCAGTCATATTCTCCTACCATGCCTCACAATCTAGGTAAGGCCTCCAAATCACTTAATCCAAATCATCGAGAACCCACCTCCAATACTCCAGCTTCCCCAACATGGGCTAAGAACTTGTGTGTCTATAAACAAAAAGGTAAGGTTGTCCCGATGCTGGGGATTTTTTTGCAACCAGTCGTGTCACCTCTATATGCTCCTATGCCCAGATCTGTAGCAGCGTCACTCCAGCCATTAGACTAGCTACCCTGGCATAGACCACCTAATGTAAATCATGATAGAGGTACACCAAAATACACACCCCCCAAGCATATTAGGTCCCCTGTGTAACCATTTTCTCTAGCACAGAACCCCATCTTACTACCAACTCATGAGACCTCCTGTTTAGACAAAGGAAGCCTCCTATCAATCCTGCCAATACTGATGGCAATGGTAAATACATCTCTACCATATACTCCCAAAATATATCCAACCTATCAATCTTCTCAACTCTGAATACCCGTCGCAAAGCCACTACCCCCACTATTGTATCCTGATCATACTGTACTAGCTCTCCCGTAATCGGAACCTGCAAAATCCTATATACATCCTTGAGAGTCACTATCATCTCTCTCGTTGAAATGTGGAAGGTGTTGTGGTCGCTATGCCAGCTCTTAGCTAGTGCAGTCAATAAGCCCCTATTCGTTCGATAATCGAGCATGAACAAGATGTGCGATAATCCACAGGAATCAATGATTGCTTGATCTGAATCTGAAAGGTCTCCTCTCCTGCAAAAGGTCTTTGGGTATCACTCCTGAGACATCAGAACACCTATAGGATCCTACATCAATCATATCAACACAATGTCAGCTCTATCTATCCAATCAATCAATTATCATATCTACTCACATGAAATCATGATCCACCTCTTCAGTGACGCAAGTCATGGTATCAATTCAAGTGTGTCTATCACACACCCTTATCAAATCAGGTGGGTTCATCTTAGCCTAACCTATCAATGATGCAAATCACGATATCAATTCAAAAGTGTCCATCACACACTCTTATCAAATTGGGAGGGTTCATCTTAGCCTATCCTATCAGTGATACATGTCACACTATCATTTCAAAGTTTCGATCATAAACTCTTATCAATCATGTGAGCTCATTTAAACCTATCCTATCAGTGATGCAAGTCACAATATCAATTCAGGAGTTTCTATCACAAACTCTTATCAATCAGGTGGGTTCAATCTAATATATCCTATTAAGTGACATCAGTCAAGAATCTATCAAAACACTTAGAGTTTTGATCATAAACTCTTATCAAATCAACTCATCCTATCAGTGAAGACAATCAAACAATTCAACACATCCTAACAAGATCAAATTTCAAAATTTTGCTAATATCTGGTCAATCAAGCTCTATCAATCATCAAAACCAGTATCAAACATTACCAAAATCATAGACAATATTTTCATCATTCAAAATTTAAAAATCTATCAAAAAAGTCTCACTATAGCAAATGCGCTAAACGAAGTAACGTATGCACTAAAATGAAAGTGCCAATAGAAAAATCAAATGTGCCATCGAAACATTCAAATGTGATATCATCTAAATCAAATGCGCTACCAACACATTCAAATGTGCTACCAAACATTTCAAATGCGCTATTTCAAAAATCAAAGGCGCCACAATAATTTTTAAATGTGTCATTTTAAAAATCTAAAGCACTTATCAAAAAATCAAATGCCTAAAAAAACCTAACCCTAGGGCACCCACCAAAAAAGCACGCAAAAAACCCTAAAAAAATCTAACAAAAATGCTTCAAAATCACATGAGAGGTAGAAAATTTTACTCATTGGAGGTCCATACACAAGTAGTCTCTCAAATTGGCATATTCTCTCAAAGCAGTGATGGTGGAAGGGTGGCACCATTTTGCTCTCCTCTTCTCTTCTCTCCAAGCTCCCAATCTCCAAATGACAAGTGCACAAATGAGTCGTAGAGTGGGCCCTAGGGGTTTATATGGTGGGTGGTGATGTCAGCATGGTGTGCCACCTAGATGGATGTGTGGGGCATGTGTGTGTTATACTGGCCATATAATTTTGCAAACCATATCATTTTTTTTAATTAGAAGATCAATATCAAAAAATTTAAAAATTCAAAAAAAAAAAAAAGTCTAAAAATCAAAAAATCTTAAAAATCATTGTCATTATCAATTTTCTCTCAATTCATCTCTCGAGGGGGCATCATTGTCATATCAAATCCAGCAATCACCATCAATATCTTGCAACTAGTATCTGAGGCAAAAATTGAAAATTTTGGCAACATCATCAGGTGATTTTTCTTTGAACTAATGTGTGCACACACATCACTTCAAAGAGGGGCAAAATGTAGACGTATAAATCTGACCATCTAATTAAATAAATATTTAATGTTTGTTCAATTCCTCTATTAATTAAATCATATTTAATTAATCCCCCCCACATTCTTCTATTGATTAAATAAATTATTCAATTTATTTGATTGACCACATTCTAACCTTTAATTAAATAAATCATTTTTATTTAATTAAATTCCCTCTCTCCCATTTAAATAAATCAATATCTTATTAAATATCCTTCCAATGCAAGTTGTAACCACTTTTTGAAATAAATCATTTTATTTCAAATTAAATCCAAAAATATCCTCCCACTTGCATTCTCCTAACAAATCCATTTACATGACTAATTATCTTCCAGATTCTTCTAAATTCATCTAAACCATCCTAATTAGCCTAATCCCCCCCTTAAGCATTTGCACATTCCTTAAGAGAAGGTCACTTCTCAAAAACTCTCAAAGTATTCATAAACCATTAAAGGCTTTATGTCTTCAACAAGCTAACCTCCAAAGTCTTCAATAAACATTAATGGTTGACTCAAACTTGACCCTTGGATAGAGACTTTCTCTCTAACTTAAGCCTTCTCTAACCCATGGGTCTCTTCAAGCATTCATTGCTTTAACCATGGTTATCCAATAACCCTTTCACAATAGTTTATCCTTTGGACAAAGGGATTATCCACTAACTTATCCATAACTTTACCCCCTAAGGTGACCACCATGTCTTCTCAGGAATTTAATGCCTCTTCTCTCTCCTCTGAAGCCATCTCATGTTGACAATTGTGACCATTTCATTGGTGAAAATTGTAAACATGGATTGAAGATCATTCAATCCTAACCCTTGTTAAGATTACTCAATCTTAACCATACAATTGCTCATTTCTTCTATAAATAGGCCTCATTTATCTCATTATAGAGATATCCAAGTTTTCATGCATCCAGATTATCAAGAATTTGCATTTTGCCTCTCTCATAAGCTTAAGAATTTTAGATAGCAATAGCATTATCATATAATGTTAGTTTCTTTATCATAACTTAGTATTATCGTAGCATTATCATGTTAGGATAGTATATCATACTAGCATAATCTTCATTTTAATCGCATTATCTTGCACCATATCATAGCTTTTCATATCCATACCATGCTAAGATCTTAGTTGCACTTGCATTTAGATCTTTTATCATTTATATCCCTCATTCTTTAGGTAGTCATCCTAGAGATCAAGTTCTCATATAATCTGAGAGCTATCTTGATTTGAAGGATCCTTGGAGATAGAGAACAATGGAATGATTTTAGGAGATTGATTGTTTAACTTGTTTTGCTCATTTAATCTCTCTTATGCAATTTTTTATTGGTATACTTGATTGTGTTTTGCTCTTAACTACATAACCACTCTTTCACGTGTACAATTTACAATCTTGCATACTAAGTCTATCCAAAATAGTATTGGCATACTTACTCTATAATAACAAAAGTCTTATGTTGACCCAATATACTCTCTGAATAAAAAATTTACCTAGTTGCCCCTGGATATTTCATCTCAAACTCACTTGAAATTTAATCTTTTAGCTCACTAATTGTATCCTTGTTGTTACTAAAAAATAACTATAACCCACATACAAGGCAATAATTAGTAAATGATCATCAACACATCTAACGTAAACATAATGATCTTCTTTACTTCTTACAAAACCCAGATTTAAAATAAATGAGTCAAACTTTTGATACTACATCTAGGATGACTGTTTTAAACCATAAAGCGATTGCTTTTAAAACCTACAAATCAAGTGTTCTTTTCTTTTTACTTTGAGAACTTTCAGTTGTTGCATATAATTTTTCTTTTCCAAGCATTCACACAAAAAAATATAGATTCAACGTCCATAAATGCTTAATTTAAAAATCATTAGTAGTGGCCTTGGATAAAATAAATCTAAATGATGATAAGTTAGCAACTATAGAGAATATTTTACCAAAATTAATTCCCTCTCTCTGGAAGTAGCTCTTGACTACTAGTCTAGCCTCATTTCTAATGAACCATTTGTTCCACTTCTTCTTAAAGATCAATCTACAAATAATTAACATCCTTCCTTTAGGAAAATGTGCAAGCTACCAAGTATTACAAGAGTCTAAAGTCACAATCTCCTCTTAAATGACTTGTATTCAAGACTCGGTATCATCTATAATAATAGCTTCCCTATAGGATCTAAGTTTATTGTTAGCACTCAATAAATCGAATATACAACAAAAATATGGTGGGATATACTTGTTAACTAGATTCTATTGTCTTGTGGATCTTTTGAGAATAGTAGTACGGGGCTCCTCTTGTTCTTGATTTTTCTCAACTCGTTCAAGTGGTTATCTTCCCTAACCTCTTCAATTTGCTCAAAATATTCATCTGAACCCTCTTCTTCTTCCTCCTTACCCCCAAATACATATATTTGTTCTCCTTGAAGTGCATCTTCCTACTTACTCTCAAATTGCACTCTCATTTCTTTTTGGTTGTTTAGGGTCACAAATAGATCTATCTTCCCTAAAAATTGCATTTCTAAATATACAATTTTATTGATTAGTGGATTTCAAACCTTATAATCTTTAGAATTTTCACCATATCCAATTAAAATACATATTTCATCTTTTGGATCCAACTTAGATTACTTTTCTTTAGGCACATGAATTGAATCCTCACAACTAAAAACCCTTAAAATTTAAACAAAAGGTTTCTTTTCTATCCAAACTTCATAAGGTATCAAATCAAGAGCCTTACATAGAGGTCTATATGTAAGAAATAGTCATAACTTTTGATGAAAATAGGGCAAACAACTGAGAGGGGGGGTGAATCAGTTGTCACCAAAACTTGCAACAACTTACTTTAATTAGTAGGTTTCATCAATTTAGGAAGATCTCTCACCGCATGAGTACAACTTATCTTAACCATGCAACTATCAAAATTTGCATGACACATCCTTCTATTTCATAACGAACTTTCATCATCTTGAGCAATCAAACATCTTTTAGCAGCACTATTCAAATGAAAGATATTACCTTTTATCTTTGTACCTGATGCAATCTCATTACCGGAGCTACTCGAGATTTTACATTTGTCATTCTTGAATTGTAAATCATATCCCTTGTCAACCATCTATCCAACACTCAAAAGATTATGCTTTAGACCTTCTACATATAAGACATCATCAGTATTGTGCTTATCATCTGTTGTCAAATGCACACTCTAATAAGAAATTGTAGGTGATTGAAGGTATTTTCATTGATGGCAACCTTACAATCATGTGATACCAGCAGGCACCGGCATAGGCAGACTCTACACCGGCATACAGAACACCGACACCGAAAGGAAGAATACCGGCACCTTGGCCGACAACAATTTTGTATTAATGTATTTTGTAATTAATTATAAAATATTTTGTAAGCCGACATGGGGGATTGTAATATGACTCATATATGTGAATTATTGGTTAAAGGTTTATGTATGTAGTAGAGCTTAACCCAGTACTAAATCTGGCATAGCAGATGCTAATCTGAAGTAGTACAAGACATTGGATTTGAATAATCCATTTTTGTAAGTCAGTGTGACTTCCTTTGTAACTGAGCAGTGAGCTCTAGGAACTTGGCCTTCCTGCATGTGCAGGCCCCTATTGTAAGCAATAATATTCTCTTATTGGCCAGTAAGCGAATTTTGTGGGTCACAAATCCCACCGAGATTTTTCCCACACTGGGTTTCCTCATTAAAATATTGTGTTATGATGTGCTTTTCATGTTGTGGTTGTTATTCTTATTTGCTACTTTATTTCTGGTTTACCAATACATAGTTTTAATATGCTTTTCATGTTATAAGTTAAGAAAATTATTATACCGATCAGATACTGATTCACCCCCCCCTCTCAGTATCTTTGGGAATCCTAACACCATCAAGAGAAATGGATCCTCTGCCATGGATTATACCAGTTTAATCATCACCAAATCTTACTACACCACCTTCATACTTTTCCATATTCACAAACATATTCTTATCACCTATCATGTGATGAGAGCATCTGTTGTCAATTACCCATTCATCTTTCTATTCAACTTGTGCAGCCAAAGCTCTTTCCTCATTCATCCAGCTAGTAGGATCAATAGGTATAGGATCGGCGTCCTTGATAGCAATAAACACCCATTCATTATCACCTGAATTCCCTTTATCAGACTCATCATTTGTCACACCTTCATCATCAACATAATAGCATTTCTTTTGATATTTAGGCTTTTAATTCTTCTTAGGGACTCTTTTCGGACACCTTGAAGCAAAATTTCCTATCTTATTACATGAAAAAAAATTAAAAGGCAATTTCCCTTTATACTTGCCAGCTCCTTTAGGCAATTTTCTGGCAATAAGTGCTTCGAGCTCCTCAAGCTCTTTCTCTTCTTCTTCAAGTTCATTCATTTCTTTATCATATCTAGATATCCTCTTAGAAGAAATTTCACCTAGATCATATTTCTGCTTCCCGGAAATAGTAGCTTTGAATGTAGATTTTGTTTTAAGAAGAGACTCTCCAAACTCAATCAATTCAAAGGCATCAAGCTTACCAACCAACATCTCTAGTCACAGTTTGGATCTCCTCAATAGCAGCAGCTTTGTGTTTGTAGGTTGGACATAAGGATCCGAGCACTTTAGCTACAATTTTTATTTTTTTCAATACTCCGCCAACACATCTGATATTACACACAATCTCATTCACCTTCCACATAAAAGAAGTGATATTCTCATCCTCGCTCATCTTCAGCATCTCATATTTTCCCTTAAGACTCTGCAACTTGGCAACCTTCACATGGTTGTCACCTTCATATAGAGTTTCCAACTTCTTCCAGATCTCATGAGCAGTTTGCAAATCTATAACATTTGTTATCTCAGAATCTTTCAGAGCACTCACCAATGCTTACTTAGCCCTAATATTATGTTCAACTTCCTTCATCTCATCTAGAGTTGAAGGACCATTTTGAGGAACGATATATTTGTCTTTAGTAATATTTGTCGATGCATCTCCAATAACACTCCATTCGACTCTTCCAAAGAGAGTACTTAGTTCCATCAAATCTTGAACTATCCTTCTTGTAAGTCGCCATCTTGGATCACCTCAAGCTATTAAAATTCTTCGGAGGAACCTGCTCTGATACCAATTGATGAAAATAGGGTAGACAACTAAGAGGGGGGGTGAATTAGTTGTCACCAAAACTTGTAGCAACTTACTTTAATTCTAGATCTAATAATAATTAATGAAAGCATGAAACATGAACACACATAACACCAAGATTTTTGACTTGGAAAACCTAGTCAAGGGAAAAAAAACACGGTGGGAACCTACCCACAATATGATGATACCATATTAGAAGTATATGAAATATTACAATGGGGAATGTACATGCATTCAGGCACACTGCCTAGAGCTCACTGCTCAAAAATAAGAAAGGGCTACAACCTAGGGAAGACTCATTGTCTTACAAACACATTCAGACATTCGGAAATCATGAACTAAGAAATAGCATCCTTAATGCCTGGTTACAGTTCTAGTTAAGCATATAAAAACTTTCAATCTCTTCTCCACACTTTGATCTATTTCCAAAAGATCAATACATTATTTGAGCACTACACTCTTCATTACATGATTATTACATTTATTTATACATGACATCAACCTATCTTTGAAGGTCGGCTCACACTCATCACCTAATTACAAGAATATAGCCATACACGCTACAATATCACATGCAGACCAAAACAATGTTGGCTAAGACATAGCATGGACCTAAATTACCACCTCAAACATGAAACACCTCCAATAATTATGCCATGAACATCCACAGCACGCTACAATCATCATGTCGGCCAAGAACATGAAGAATACCACTGAATCAAAGAAAAACATCAATAACGAGTTCTTCAATCAATGCAGACCACCAACACAAACAACACACGATCTAGAAACATCCATAAGAATCATGAATTACCACAACAACATCTGCACCAACTCAAATTACTAGAGTCATCATTATCACTATACTAGATCTCAAGAACACTAATAGAACTGACTATCAAACTAAAAGATTCACTTGCGGACCTCCAAATAATGAACCACTTGAATTGAGGACATGTATGAACATCCCAAACATATTCCCAAATCTGCAAAACAAAATATTACAACGTGGAGCAATACGGATCAAATACTGAACACACTACCAACACTGAACAATAGAAAAATTGGCTACAACATGAATACTCATAACTCAACCAAATCTTCATGTGGACCTCTGAATCTTGCATTGAATCAACTAGAGATAATTATCTACAAACCCTTTAATCCACAAACACTTATCACAAACATATAAGCTACACCGGATAAACCAACTCACTAAACTCACAACATCACTGCACCAAACAGAGAAAATATGTTGACATCAATAACAAAACATCTCTCAAACATCCTCAAATATCTCATAAGAACATGTTTGCAACACTCAACCAGTAATAACCCAACAATTTTGACACAAAGGCATTTATTAACTTTTAGCCACCTAACATACTTCTAACTCTTTTCATAATTGTTTGGTTCATCCCTTCTGCCACCCCATTCCATTGAAGAGTGTACAGTATTATTATGTCTAAAAACATTTGAATACTTATAAAACTCATCAAACTCTTTAGAACGATATTATGGGCCTCCATAAATTCTGGTTTGACTCATGGGACAAACATCAAGCAATTAGTAAAATTCTTGATTACCAGGAATGGATTAGGGATGTTGAAAGTCACCATGGAGAGTTTGTAGCATATTATGTTAAAGAATTTACACCAGAAGCAATCTTTTTGAATGGCTATCAGTGTGTAGATTGAGGATCCCCATGGAATCCCAATCAACATTAATTTCAATATTGGCAAGAAGAAGAATTTCTATGTCAAAAGATGAAGATGTAGTCATTTGGTTTGCTAGTAAATTGAGAGAATATACAACAAAACTTGGGTATTGTGAGGACCCATTAGTCCTAACCTTAATCAAACTATCTTAATTAAATCCTGTTAAAATCTAACATACATTTATACAAATGAATATAAATTACCATTAATACAAGCGCAAGATTTTAACATAAGATAATTTAACATACATACGTAAGAAGGATAATAATGAAGTAGAGATAAACTAGATGTCATCTTCATGTAGAAACTACGAAATGTCATGCATATTAGTGATCATTGTAAAACCCTTAGTTATTATGCATATGATTAAAGAAGACTTAAATAAGCATCAACATAACTAATCCTCCTAAGCAACCATTAAATGAAACTATAGAAACTAAATGATGAAAAAACATAGACAATGAGTCATGCACATGTTGGACACGTGTTAGTAGGTTAGTGGGTTAGTGGCTTTCCTTACTTTTCAGTTAGTTACAGCTTACATGGTGACCTCCTTTTTCATCTTCGACAATAGACCGCATAGGTCCTCTACATAACTTATTCATAAGACCACATAGGTCATATATAATAATGATACAATATACATTAGTCCATAGGACTTTATAATGCCATAAATATGAATCTTTGTCTCTAGATGTAGCATCTCCATTGCCATGGGACTCACCTTCATCTGCAATATGAAAGATGGACATATGACCCAGACATTTTATTCGCCTAACCTATTGAATCTTACGCTTCCCGATGCTCATGATGAGCTCTCGTCCCTCACGAAAAAGTTCCTAGCAAACCGAAATCAACTGTCGGGAATGGAACCTGTGCATGCATGTAGTATCTAACAACCAAACTGTTGAACTTAGCTACATGTGTTATGGAAGGGAGTGAATTAATTAAGTTATCAGCCAATTTAACCCTTTTTGGGTAGGTGAAAACACCCTTCCCTGTTTTAACCCATAACCAAGCACATCTTTCCAAATGACATCCATCATAGACAATTAAATTACCCCTCTTGATTAGTTTTCATTTATTATTAAGATATTGTTCCATATTTAATATTTCTCTGCAATAAACACATCCTCTGTATACATATATCTGATTGAATGTTGAGTTATATATAATAGCAATAATAGAATTAACGAAGAATCTGATAAATTGGCTAATATGAGTGATCAAATTAGTGGAGTAAATATTGAAAAATAAAATCAAACTATAAATAAATAAAACTAATAAAAATCCAAGTCATAGAAAAAAATATAAGTTATCTGGAAATTGACTTGCTTCGATTTATAAGAGGATAAAAAGAAAAATATGTATAAGGGAGGGAGGGAGGAGCGGCGGGGGTTCAACGAATCGAATCAACAAACCAACAAATTTGTCAATAAAATCACCCCATGGGATGGATGTGAAAAACCCCTAATGGAATCGACTTTGCTCTGCCAAATCCAGCGATTATAGAAGATCAAGATCGATCAAATAGCAAATGGGATAAATCGCAGGTTTTGCCCTATCATTGGGAAGGCAACGGTGATATGGATAGGTCTCCTTCCCTCCACATCAAGCATTGACCAGCCCAGCCACATGATACAAACCGATGAATTCTTGAAGTCGAATCCATCAAAACCAAAGATTAATGTTTAAGAAATCGACTATGAACATAAACCATGAATGAATAACCAAGCTCAACAAAATAGAGATAGGAAACAATAAATAAAATTACTTTACCAAACCAAATCGAAGGATCAGGAAGGAGGGCGATTTTACCCAGATGGGTATCGATCCTACCAAGCAAAACTTCAAACATACCAAAATCGATCTCTGTCTATGTATTTTGCATGGTATTTTGCGAGATCCACGCTAAACAAAGGCAGACAAGGTTAATGCAAGTCGAATGTAAATAAAATCTACAAGAACAAAATGCTACAAAGAGTCGACTAGTTAAATATGGAGGAAAAGAAACATTAAAGTAAAACTCCAACAAAGTAATCATAAAAATTGCTTAATGTATATGTTGTGTTCCAAAAAAAATTTGCAAAAAAAAAAAAAAAATGATGCAAAGGAAACCATTAAATGTAAAGATATTACCCAACCAAATTGTGGAGGAAAGTGGGAAGAGAGGCGTGGTCCTCCTCAAATTTGTTTGGCTGGATTTTCCTAACCTTCCTCAGGCGCCTTTTAAGGTAGATCGACCTCCCCCAAACTACTTTTGTAGGCCAAATAAATTGCAGAGAGAGAGATGAAGAGGGGGGGTGCAATTTGAAAGGAGCCTCCAAGTATCAATTTCCACCCTAGTATATTGCTACCCCAAAATAAAATTCGATTTCCCAATTCTTCTTGCCTGTCCATCGAATGATATTTCAACTTATTTTAAAAACTTCCTTGGTTGAGTAATCGATCCATAATGCATGGATCTTAATTGATAAAAACATGAGTGACAGGTGAGTTGAAGTGGATAAAATTAAATTGGAAAAGCCAGTCATGGGAAATAAATGAATACAAAACTTAAGCAAGATCAAGAGTTGTATTGGAGTCAGAGGGAGTTCAACTCTACGTTCTAATTTTAACTCATGTATTAATTTTAAAACATGCTTAAATTTAAATTTTAATAATTTTAACTTTTGAAAATCATAAATTTGAATTTGATTAATATTATAATTTTATTTATTATAAAATTTCTAAACTAATTTTAATATTTAATGTAATTAATCTTATTTAAATATTATTATTAATGTGTGGATGTGTAAAGGTTCACATTCCTTGGGTTGTTGCCGACAAGCTAGGAAACCCCTCCTCGATCATATGTCCGCACTCAATGAAATTGTCAGATCATAATATAAAAATCCATCAACATCATCGCATAATTAACATTTATATGAAAAATGTCATCAATAGTATTAAGTAGCATCATAATTAAGATCATATTAAAATAATGTCATCAAACACATTTATTAGCATCATAATGTCAAATATCATCAATAATATTAGTGTCTAACTTAATAATTTAATCTAAAACTTACCAGCCTAAAACTGGTTCATGACATCTTGGGTATAAAGTACAAAGACTACAGAGGATGCATCTAAACAATATACAGTGGCCAACTAGACTATGTTGGGACAAGAGTGTGGTGCCATGCGTAGGAGCATTCCTTTGGACCGTTCTACATGAACGAATTCTAACCAAGGACAAGCTAAAGACTTATGGCATTATGGTCCCAAGTATATGTCCATTGTGCATGAAGCATGAAGAAAACATGAACCACCTCCTATATTCATGCTCATTCGCTTCTTCCTGTTGGGATTGGATCCTTGCATCATTAGGATGCACAACGATCAGAAATGAGACAATTGGATAGTTTATTGTTGGATGGCTTATAATTCACCAACGGTCACTTTGGGGAGATATATGGATTATTGCACCCTCCATGTTACTATGATAGATTGGGAAAGCAAGAAATCAAAGAATTTTCAATGAAAAAGCCCTTAGTATAGAACAAGTAATAAGTAAAATAAAATTAGGGATTTGTGGAATTGCGAATACCAAAATACATGGCAAAAAATTAGAATACTTAATGGAATGGGATAAAAGATTGCATGCAGAATGAGGCTCCCTTAAATCCCTAGTGATTAACATCACCTCAAAGGCTACCAAACGAAAGGGAACAAGGTGTATTTCTCTAAACCGAGGAAGGTATAAGATAAATTTCAACGGGGCTACAAAAGGCAACCCCAAAAAAGCCAGTTATGGATTTATTATTCACAATGAAAATGGGGTTTTGTACAAGGTATTTATGGAGCCATTGGAAATACAACAAATAATGAAGCAACAACAATTGCGCTGGAAAGAGGAATAAAATATTGTTTAGATTTTTTTTTTTTCCCATTGACTTGGAAGGTGATTCTCAGGTGATCATCAACATAGTCAAGAGCGAACGGAGTTCTAATTGGAAACTCAAACAAAAGACAAAAAATATCTTATGTTATCTCAAGAAGGTCCTATAGTATACGATCACCCACGTTTATTGTGAAGGAAATCATGCTGCAAACTTCTTGGCCAATGTTGGGGTCAACTCAGAATATAGAGAATATGAGATTAGTGGTTTATATTAGTGAGAAGAGCTACCAAGAATCATCGCATCAGACATCGCCAATCTCAATGGCTCCAATCGAACAGGTGTAGGCTAACAAAATGGTATGACCCGTGACAATTACAAAGCAAGGAAAGACAAAACATGCCTCAGAATTAGAGTGCATAAGGCTAGGACAAATATGAAAATAGATGAATCTTGAAGGAAGAATAATACATAGAAAATTATGCATGCATGTCAATAAAGAATGAAAGTTGATATGGAAACTTGGAGAAAAATTGAAGGAAACATAATTGAATCAAGAAAAATGTGGCTAGAATATAGAATACACATTTAGTCATAGATTTGAGGACAGAAAGGCCTTATCTAAGAATAGTACTTGGGAGATTTGGATTAGGATGTAATCACAACAACATAATTCATAGGAGTTTGTGAGCTTGGAACAAGGGCCTTCATCTCATTATAAAACCGAGAGAAGCCAATTAAGGAAATCAACAATAAGAAAAGAAATCGGTTGAGTGAGAAGTTATTTCATCAGAGAGAATGATAGAAGTTTTCAAGGTCAGTTGCATATGCAAAGAAGGGAATAGGTGAAAGATACCATAGAGGAGTAGGTGGAAAGGCTATTCCAGAAAGGGGAGGAAAAAGAGAAATTGACAGTGATCAAGATCTTGGGTCTTGATTTCTAGTCGGACGGACATTTGCATGACGAAGTAGTTTATGAGAGTTTGTTTTTCCATTGTCTAGATTTTGGGCTATGCTCTGAATGCATATGGCATCGTTCACCATATGGTTAGATAAGAGAATGTTGCGGGTGTTAAAATGGCATTGGAAACTCTGGGGACTATTCTAAAAATTGGTGTGATGTTGGGATACTTCGATCTAAATGCTGAGGGGAAAAAGACGAAGATGACAAAGGCATGGAAGCTCTTCAAAGTTGGTGTAAGTTAGAAATATAGTTTGGAGGAATTTGATGCCTTCATGAAAGCAAAGATGGATCTGCTCCCTGAGGAAATCGTGGAGAGACTGAAAGTCATTGGTGAGGGGATTGGATACTTGTATCATTAATCCCCCCATGCTGCTATGTAATCCTTATCCAATCTTTTCTTTTAATGCTAATAGAAAGGGAACTGCCTCGTATGGCAGTAACTTATCTTAAAAATATATATATTGTGGGCATCCATTAGGTCCAATCTCAAAACCTTTAAGATTACAATTTTATTGATTTTCAACTAAGAATTTAAACTTCTTAAATTTAGTGAAAACTTTAGATTTATGTTTCATAAAATAAATCTAGATAAATATTGAAACGTCACCAATGAAAGACACAAAATATTTAGATTTTTTAATAGACTCAATATCTATAAGACCAAAAACATTTGAATGGATAATTAATTTAACCTTAGCTTTATTACCACCTAAAGGAAAAGATGCTTTGTTTTATATACCAAACACACAATGCCCACAAAAATCAAATTCTCATTGGAATAAAAAAGGATTGTCCAATAACCTCTTATTTGTGATGGGTTTTAAACCATTCTCACTTATATGGCCCAATCTATGGTGGCACAACATACATGTATCCTTAGTTTTCTCAATTATACTAGCTAGTTTTATAAAATTAGTGACATCTAGCATCAACTAGCCTTCATTCCTTGTCCATCTTCCTATTACCAATATTCTTCACACCAATTTGCAATCATTTATTCATCTTCCTATTAACAAACTTCTCACCAATTTGCAATCATTCTTATCAAATGTTACATGGATTTTTTAAACATTCAACTTATAAATTGAAATTAAATTTCTTGCTAATTTAGGAATATGTAAAACATGAAGGAGAATTTTAACATTCTATAACTAAAACACAACTATAGATTTCCTCATCTAACAATTATATATGAATTTTCATCCCCATGGTATAGTTCTCTTTCATATTTTTCAATGTGGAAAGCTACTCCTTATGAGGAGTCATATGATAGGAGCATTCTAAATCAATAAACCAATGTATGTTAAATATACTATTATATGAATAAAGAAAAACTTCATTACTTGAATTATTTACTTTGTACTTTTTACATGAAGTCTTAGGTCTACCATTGGACTTGTCCTTAGGCCCCTTTTAATCTCCCTTAGATCCTCTTTCCTTGGACCTTCTCCTAACATGAATAGAATCCTTTGAACCATCTATAATGACCTTTTTCCTCATCTCCTTTGAAATCTAAGTTTCAATGTAACATTATCCATTTTCAAAGTATTTGAAAACTTTTCACTAAAGGCAAGAAATCATATTCTCCCACGATCAATGAAAATAATATAGAAGCATAATACACATCTTTTTTTTTAAATCTATTTTAACACAAATAAAAGCTAATCAACTCAAAATAAAATTGTGTATTCAAATGTTCTTCTATGGAAACTTTCTCCTCCATTTTAAGAGTAATTTTTCTTTTCTTGAATATAACTTATTTACTAGACATTTTTTCTTGGTAGATCTTTGTTAGTCCCAACCGGTGCTGAGAGGGGGGGGTGAATCAACCCTTTACCAGTTTTACAAAATTAAAACCTTTTAACTCAAGATTGTACTAACTTAATATTCATCAATATAAACAATTATTGCAGAAGAACATGCATGCATGGAAAGATACACAGTAACACCAAGATTTATCTCGTGGAAATCCAAATGGGAGAAAACCACGGTGTGAGTAGAAACTCACAAAGTTTGCACTCTTCTGGAGTATGCCCGATGAGGACCCATCCCTGTTAGGAGATTACAAAGACACTGTTAGGTGCCACTCAGTTAAGGGATTTTATTTAAGGCCTATTAGTGCCTTTACCCTGTTAGAGGTAGCCTTTTTTAAAGGCCTTAGGATCATCAATTAAGATGTCACCCGGTTAAGGGATTTTACAAAGGGACCTGTTAAAGTCCACTCGGTTAAGGGATTTTGAGTTGCAATGGTTAGAAAGCAACAGGAACTTGATATGTTGGAATAGCTACAGATAGCTTGATCATATCACAATGAAAATCATACTCTATCTCCACCGGTTGTGTCTACTCTGCACTACACTGGTCCTCTGCTCAGCACTATGCTGGTCTAATTCACATACACTCTACTTTGCTAAAACATTTAGCACTTCCTCACTCTTCACTTTGCACTTCGGATTGCCTCTCATAGGATTTGCACATTGCAAATTTTACGATCAAAAATAGTTTGAATGAACTCAAAATACTTTATACACTTTCTGTCATCACTTTCAGGTGTTTTCTTAATCAATGCAATCACAGATTTCGGTAGATTTTGAATTCAAATCTTCCCGCTCTTTCTCTGCACGCACTACAACAATTCTGCCAACTACTTAATCAATTCTACCACTGCATCCCCCAAAAATAGCAACTTCTGGGTCAAGTTTAGTCTTCTAAATGCGAACCAGAAAATCCACAAGAAATCATGGCTTAACTGCATGATAACTGAAGTTGACTTCACCAACCTTTAGTTGGGCATTGCTACAAACTCACCAACTCACCTTTTTCCATCGCAACTGTGTAACCAATCACCGCTTTGAGATTTACGGTGCCCACCTATCTTCCTTCTGCTTCACTGGTCTACCGGTATACCACTGCGCTCTTCATTACCGATTCATCATTTGATGTCGGTTAGCAGTGCTTCCATCAAGCCTCTTCTCCTATTTTCCAATGAGGTTCCGGTTTGCATACAACCTCAAGCCTTCTTGCCTAAATCACCTTTTGTGACTTCATCATCATCAGAATGACCAACCTAAAGATCTGACCTCAACACCGATCTTCTTGAGTGACAGATTGGTTAGCTTAGTCTATCTTCCCTTGAGCTTATTGAACCTTGATCATTTGTCTCTAATGTTGCTTCCATGGTGTTTACGATTCATCACCTTTTCTATTGAGATACACCACTCCATCGGTACCACTCCACCGGTCAATGTTAGACATCGATGACAAATCTCAGCTAATATATCGGTTCTCTAGATTAACCGGCTTTGTCAATGCCAACAATCTCACTTAACCATTTTCATAAATCATGTATATTATTTTGTTCAAAATTATTCATCAATACAAATTTTGTAAGATAAAGCTACATTATTCCCCATGCTTTTGTATTCATCTTCTTCCACTAATCTTGATCTATCTTATTTAGCTTTTCCTTTTTTCCCTTTATTGTTGCCAATCAATATCCCTCTCTTTAAGGAGAACCTTTATTTTTAGCTTCATTACTCATAATCAATTCTATTGAATTTCTCAATGTTCAAGTGAGATGAGGATGTAGTCATGGCTTCTACAAATAGATCTACACAAAAATAACTAGAACTGTTACTATAGCTCAAAAAATCTTCACCCTTTCATCCAAGAAGCAAAACTAATCAGGTCAATACCAAAGACTAGAAATAAAAGTGAGCAATATATAAAAAAAATTCAATTCAATTCAATTGTAAAAAATATCCTAACTAATATAAAATCAAATAGAGATTGCATGGAATGAAATTAGCAACATAAGAAAACTATGGAATAGAAAAAACACAACACAATGTTTACATGAAAACACCTTTTCGAAAAGGAAAAAACCTGTCATGAAGAGAGGCCTAAGTTTACATTATTTTCAAAATACAGATTATTTACAATCTTTCCTCGCTTCTCTGAATAATATTCAATCTTTAAACATGTGTGCAAACATAAATTTATTACTTGCTAATTCATTGCCTTACTAGCACTTTAAACCCTACTTATATAGCATTTTTACCTACTAAATGGGTCATCCAATTTTGTCATCATATCCCAATGCCCCTTCTCCAATAAAAGAAGCATTAATGGTATATAATAATGTAGGTTGCAACTATCCTACCTAATTTGGGCACATGGTTGTTGTTAGTTCCTAGGTGGTTATTATTTTTAACCACAAGATCTTTTACCTTTCATAATAGCCACACAAGACATGAAAAAATAACTTCATCGAAAGTTGGACTTTTAAAACCACCATAATCTCAAAGATTCTCTTCTAGTAAATAGTAACTCACTTCCATTTTAAAATAGTTACCCAACCTTAGTAAAAATTAATTAGCTTACCAATTAAAAAATTATGGTAAAAAATAATTACTATTAATAGTGAATCATTCATTTCTTATGAATGATTACAAAAAAATAGTAGTAATTAAATACACAAAGTTTACAAGGTTGATGACACCTTAATCCTAATGTTATTACTAGCAATACTAATATCAAGAGGCAATTGAAGACAAATACCACTATCGTTGGCATGGGTAATTATTATACATAAATCCCATAGCCTTATACTAAATAAGGCTATAGCTAGTGCTAGTAGATCTTAATTATAATGTTGTACTTATATATTTAATGTATTTAAGATACTAGAATTATTAATTTTCTCTCACCTAGGTAGCCAATAAAGACATGTGTCACCCTTGACCTAGTGTGATCAAGTGCTACCACTTTCTCATTAATTCTTGATTAATGGAAGTTAAGTGTCACCTTTTTCTAATCAAGGGTCATCCTTGTCTTACTTGATTAAGTTAACTCATTTATTACTAATGAGTTAGTTGACAACCTCTTGAACATGTTTTACCCCAACTCCTCTGATAAAGAGGCCTATATATTTATACTTTATTCATTATATAGTTATTTATTCATGATCAATTATAATAGAATAATAAGATTCTTATTTAAAAAATATTCAAAATTAAATTGGAGTGCAGGAGAAGGGAGGAGCATACATGAAAAAGTAGGGAGGAGTAGAATCGAGGGGAAGAGTGGGGATGGATACCGATACTCAACAATGGTGAATGGCAGGGGCATCAATGGCATGGGGAAATTAAACATAGCAGATGGAGTGATGAGATGGGGCAGGAAATTCCCATGGAAGACCTATGCAGTCAAGCCAAACTAAATATGGATAACCTAAAGCAAGGATGGTAGAGAATTCATAAACCACAGTGGGTCTACAAAGGAGGGCAATGGGTGGATAAATGCACGCCGGTCAAAATCATAGATGATCGATATCTAGACAGTAATAGATAATAGAACAAACAAAAGGGCGGATATCAAATGGATTACAAGGAGAATTGGCAAATGCAAAAACAAAATGCCATAAATAGAAATAAGTCAAAATTCACCAATGCAGGGTTTCAAATATCAAAACAAAATTGAAGCAGAAGGGATCCTCCATGGATTCAAAGGCAATGACCAATAGAATCCAACAAGGGGATATGCTAATAACACCAATCAAAGGCAACACCAATACCATGGGTGAAATAACAAATTATTGGATATCCTTAATAAACAAGGGTTTAAAAGAGGAAGGAATGTGTGGTCTAGGAAAATTGAAGTAAAAAACTGCAGATTCGTCCAATAATTGGCAAAGCAAGAGTAGGAAATTGGGATTCGAACTAGCAAACCATGGAAAGGAGGTAATACTAAGACTAATGGAGAAGGAACATCACACCACGATATAAATAAAATTGGTATGTCCTTCATTCCTCTTGTTCAAATTGATGAAAATAAAATTAAAAAGGATAAGGAAAGGCTTAAAGATGTAGGCATTTTCATCAAATGGGGTGGAGGGTAGAGGGAAGTAGGAAGTATTGAAAAGCAGTGTTTTAAAAAATGGGGTCCCTAGATATGTGTAAAATCACTCCCCAATGGTTTCTTTTTGGTAGAATTCCCCAATTTATCAGAAAAGGAAAAAGCTCTAGTAGATAGTGGGCCACACTATCTAGAGAGAATTGGAATGCATTTAATTGAATGGTATCCACATTTCAATCCATGGAAATACAAAGTTGAGGAAGGCTCGGTATGGATCAAATTATATAACATTCTCATGGAGTATTGGAACAATGAGATACTTAGAGATATTAGAAAGGGATTGGGAGACTTAAGATTTGTAGACCAAATAATAGAAGATAGGGTTTGGGGAACCTATGCTAGAATGTGTATAGGAATAACTCCTCAACAAAGATTACCATCGGAGATTGAACTATATACTAAGGATGAAATCTAGATACGAAAAGTAGAAATATAAGATATACTAATTATATGTCCTAAATGCAAATCCAAGGTTCATGACATGTTAGATTGCAATGGGATGGTTGAAGTTGACAGGGCCACTTAATATAATCAGAAGCTACTTCCTTGTCCAATAGAAAAGGTAAGCACTTTGGGCAATAAGAAGGTTACAAAAATGAGTAGATATATGGACATGATGGTGGATTTCTTTAAAAAAGAAGAGCACAAGATGGATTTCTCACAAATTCTTAATTTGGAAGAAATGTGTGGCATCCAAACTTATCAGGAAATTAAGGAGTAATCCTTGATCAATGAAGGACACAATTATGTTAGGTTTAAAATGGTATAAAATCTTATAATTGAGCATGAGGAAGTAGAGGAAAAGCAGGAATTTGATCTAGAGGAGAAGGATGCGGCAAGAATTGAACATCACTCAAGACTTGGAAGAGTCTTAGGAGATAAACGCAGACATGAAATTGGAACCGAATCGGGTACCCCTTCCAATTTTTGAGGACATTAATACTAAGGAAGAGGAAGCCCTAGTAATAGATACAAGTGAAAAAGATGGTGGGAACAAATTGAATATTGATAATATAAAGAGAGAACATGAGGAGATAAAACCAGCCTTTGATGATTCAAAATTAGAGCTAGAAAGATGCTATGAGGATGCCCCAATAAACATATCAGCAGAATGAAGCATAAAATGGACACAATCTAATATAAAGAAACCAAAAATAGAAGGGAAAAATAGACGGGGCGAAAGTCCAACAAGGCAAGTCTAGAAATAACAGGGAGTGGCAGGGGCCAAAGGAAGCTAAGAAATGGGAAGGAGATACTCCTTCCTGAGGAACCATGAAACTCATTATGTCGAATGTTAGGGGCTTAAATGCTCTTAGAAAATGACGCTTAATTTAGTGTCAAATTGATACTAGAAAAGCATATAGATTTCTAATGCAAGAAACTATATGGAGCAAGGAGGAGTATCAAAAAAGACTAAAAATCTGGAGACAATGGGAGGGGTTTTTTGTGGAGTCAGATGGGGCTTCTAGTGGGTTAGATATTCTTTGGAATCCACTAACAACCAAATTCAATTGATATGTTGTTGGAGAATCATAACTGGATGGCATTCAGATGCAAACATCTTAATTAGAATACATCTTTTACAATCATCAATGTATATGGCCCAATCTCTTCCATAGATAAAAGATATTTGTGGAATAATATTACAAATTGGTTAAAGTAGTAGAATGGTGAAAAAATAATAATAGGAGGAGACTTCAATGCCACTCTTGACAATTCAGAAAAATAGGGAGGACTGAAAAACTTATCAAGAGTACAAATGGACTTTCAAAGTTTTATTGATGAAAACCATCTAAGGGATATTCCAACCAAAAATGGAATTTTTATTTGGAGCAATAGGAGGTAGGGATTCACAAACATATCAGATAAATTGGATCGTTTAATATTGTTTGATGACTATACTGACACCATAGACTCCTTTGAGGCAGTCGTTCTCCCATATACCAGCTCAAATTATTTCCCAGTGTTACTAACCATTTGCCCTAAAGGTAGGAAGGTTGGCTCTTCATTTAAATTTGAAAACATGTGGATCAGGGACCCTACTATTATGGATCTGATGAAAGTTTGGTGGAATGAGATCAAAATTGGCAATCACTCTAAACTTTACCTCCTCAATAAAAAGCTTTCCCATTTTAAGCATAGGCTAAAGGAATGGAACAAGAAACATTTCAAAAACATATTTGAGGAAAAAACAAAAATAAAGGAGGAACTTCAAAAGCTAAATGAGGCAATTGTCATGAATGGGATGACATTTATAGAAATTGAAAAAGAAAGAGAACTCAAGGCTCAATTGACTGAAATACTGGCAAGAGAAGAAATCTATTAGAGATAAAAATCTAGAGAAATTTGGCTAAAGTAAGGGGACAAAAATACTAGAAATTCTACCACAAGACTTCTAATGTTAATCAAAGTAGAAAAATAATTGTAGAAATAGAAAGGGAAGATGGAACAGTGACACAAACCATGGAGGAGGAAAACCAAGAAGCAGTGAGATATTTTCAGTCTATAATGAACCAAGATGCTCCAATACATAGTGATAAAAGGGATAGGTTCTTAAATAAAATATTGTTGGTGTAAATAATTATTTATCTTGGATATTATTACACTTTACTTAAGTTTACTTAGGTACATGCATTTCATATTGGTTTGGGTATGAGACACTTGGGTGTTTGTGCCACATTTGGATAGTGTGTATAGGAGAATTTATACCTTTTATGGCGTTGATCTTATTACTACTCTATCATATCCACTTATTGTGGAGTGATAATTCCACCTTCAGTGGGTGATCCACCTCATGTGGAATATTTTATTGTTTCTCCTACCTACCCACACCTATTTCCTACCTACCCTTGTTTCTTATTGAGCCGCATGTCATGTTTTTGTGCTCACAAATCCCTAACCTTGCCTATATAAGGAAGCTCATCTAGATTGTTTGTACAGCCAATCATTCAACATCTTGTGATGATCCAGTTGATCACATTTTGCATCTTGATAGAATAGAAATTATTCCTATCATATATTTTGTTCTCTCTTATTTGTGCTTTCCATTGCCTCTAGATCTTGGCAAAATCTCACATGGTATCAGAGCCATTAGAGTGTCATTGGTTTGCCAATTGAGAGAAATTTGATGCTATTTGGGGTTTTGTATTTTGGAGCTTTCTATTGCAGGTTATTAGTGGAGCTTGTTGGGTCAAATATGAGGTCACCATTGGATTGAGGAGGTTCACGAAAGTCAATTTTTCCTTTTGTTTCATCCAAATCGGACTTCGGAGGCCAAATCTAGAGGCATTTGAAGTTTGAAGCTGCAGCGGAAATTTTCCAGAATTTATAATTTTGCAGGCAATTTTCAAATAGTGATATCTCACTCATCCGGACTCCTTTTTTTGAAATTTGTTTTTTGTTTTGGGGTAGAATTTTGTGATCTGTATAGTGGTGCAGGAGTTTTCTGATTTTCAGATACAGGTTTTTTTGAAATCATGAAATCCCGATTTTTACAACTTTGGAGGCTTCATTTGGGCTCATATGGACTCCTTTTCAAGTGTCGTTTTTTTTTAGAGTGCATAATTTTTTGTCTACTTTCATAATCTACCATTAGTTTGCAGTGATTTTGAGTAGAAATTGTACTTTCATATTTGGTCATTTTTTGGCCTATTTGGTACTTGTTGAAGTCTCTTATATCTCATTTTGAGAAGTTGTAATCATTGAAATTAGAAGTCCACTTTGCCATTATTTGCAAGTGCCAACATGATCTTTTTATGGGGGTCAGTTGTTCATTTATATCTCTTGGTGAAATTCCATTCGGAGGCATCTTTTTCTGCAGTATTCTACAAGGCTTCTTTGTTGGTGGCATCATTTTTATGTTTCCATATTTGAATATTTTATCATGATGTATGCTCTTGCATGAGCAATTTTGTACTCGCACTATCATAAAGTGCCACACCTCTTTGTATCTTGTTATTGTTGACTATTTGATGTAATCCTCTTGTACATGTAGATTAGGAATATCTTGTGAGACTTGGTGCATGGCTCCAGTTGAGACTTAGATTATACACATTTGTACATGGCTCTCATGAGACTTAGATTGTACCAGTATTTCTGCCATTTACGAGTATCTAGATGATTCTCAAAACAGGTTGTCTCCATGCCTGATCTTCTTTTTGTTGCAACGAGAGATTCATTGTCATCGACATTGGTACCTGGTTTTGTCACACTTTGACATTATTGGTGCAGCATTGGCTCTCTTTCTTCCTTATGGGGAGGTACTTTGGTCAACATCATTGGACCATCCTTGCAGGAGATTCAACATTGAGGGAGGGCTTCATGGTATCTTCTTCTCTCTTATGGGGGGGACATATTTTTTTCTTCTCATTCCTCATTAAGAGCATTGTGTGCTTTCATCATCTCTCTTTTGGGGGAGGGTTTTTTCCCATTGGGTTTTTCTATCTTTCTTTGTTTATGGGAGATTGCATTTGCATTTGTACATGGGTACCTAACATGGCCTCATAGTTGGGACCCATCTTGCATTGCTTAGTTGTATTATATACTTTAGTGCATTCCCCTAAGTTGCACTTAAGGGGGGGTGTTGGTGTAAATAATTATTTATCTTGGATATTATTACACTTTACTTAAGTTTACTTAGGTACATGCATTTCATATTAGTTTGGGTATGAGACACTTGGGTGTTTGTGCCACATTGGGATAGTGTGTATAGGATAATTTCCATGTTTTATGGTGTTGATCTTGTTGCTACTCTATCATATCCACTTATTGTGGAGTGATAATTCCACCTTCAGTGGGTGATCCACTTCATGTGGAATATTTTATTGTTTCTCCTACCTACCCACACCTATTTCCTACCTACCCTTGTTTCTTATTGAGCCACATGTCATGTTTGTGTGCTCACATATCCCTAGCCTTGCCTATATAAGCAGGCTCATCTACATTATTTATATGGGCAATCATTGAATATCTTGTATGATCCAGTTGATCACATTTTGCATCTTGATAGAATACAGTTTATTCCTATCATCTATTGTGTTCTCTCTTATTTGTGCTTTCCATTGCCTCTAGATCTTGGCAAAATCTCACAAATACCTTCATTGATCAGTGAGGCAGATAATTTAGAATCATACACATTGTCTCCTTGGAGGAAGTTAGAATCACCACCTTAGAATTCAACCCTAATAAAGCACCAAGACCAGATGGGTTTCTTGCTAAATTCTTTCGATTCTTTTGGGATATTTTAAAAGATGACCTATGGAAGGTGGTGAAAGAGTCCAGAACAAAATCTACTATGTTTGGGGCAATAAACCACACCTTTATTGCATTGGTTCTCAAAAATAAAGAAGCTCGGAGCATGAATGACTATAGGCCAATAACATTATGCAATGTGGCTTATAAAATCATTACCAAGGTTATAGCCAATGGGCTAAAAACTATAATCAATCAGGTGATTTTAGAAGAGCAAAGTGACTTGTCTATAGGAAGATCAATTGTGGAAGGAATTATTGTGGCTCATGAAGCAATTGACTCAGCCAAAAAATGCAGGGTTCCTTGCATGATAGTTAAGTTGGAAATCCTACAAACACATGATCTTATGGATATACATTTTCTCCTCAAGGTTTTAAGCAAGTTTGGATTTGGGGACAAGGGTTGAATGGGTTGGAAATTGTATTAGAACCCCAAAATTTTAAGATCTTGTTAATGGTGAGTCTCACGGTTTTTTTAATTTCACCAAATGGATCAGACAAGGTGACCCTTTGCCACCTTTTCTCTTCATAATTATGGTAGAAACATTTGGTAGAGCTATCTCATAGTGCAGGCTAGAGGGTCAATGGTAGGGTATCAATATTATAGCTGGAATGGACCCAGTCACTCATCATCAATTTGTTGATGATGCAATTTTATTTGGGAAGGCTTCCAAATGTGAAGCAAGGTCTATAAGAAAACTGTAGAGATGATTACATCATTGCTTCAAGATAGAGTGTTAATTGGAGGAATTCAAAAGTATTCTTTCTCAATACCCAATCTAGTCTTCAAAGAGAAATAGTTAGGATCCTTGGATTAAGGGAAACAAGCTTCCCAAGAAATTTTTTGGGTATGCCACTTTTTGTAGGGATGAATAAGAAATGTTATTGGGAAGATCTCAGCAGCAGATGTAAGAAAAAGATGGAATTATGGAAAGGTAGGTGGCTTACCTTAGTTGGAAAAATTCTAATGATAAAAGCAATCTTATCTACTTTACTGATTTACTCTATGTCATGTTTGAAGATCCCTAGGGCAATGATAGATAATCTAATTAAGATATTAAGGAATTTTTTTTGGAATGAGACCAACGACACTCAAAAGTTTTCTTTGATTTCATGGGACAAGATTTGTGTAGACACCTAAAAATATCTCATTGATCATGTACTAATTATTCTTATAATTAGTTAAATAATTCTTTAATTATTTAATTAATTTAATTAACTATTTCTTCTAATTTCATATTTCCTCATAATCTTACTAATTATTCTATTTCTTATTCTATCTCTAATCATTTAATCATTTTAACCCTTTTTCTAAATATTAATTAAATATTTATTATTTAATTAATTATGATTTTAATCCTTTAATTTGAATAATCTTTATTATTTAATTAAAGTCCATTTCTAAATAATTAAATAGTTTCTTTAGATTATTTAATTAATTAATTAATTCTTCCATTTCCAAATCCCCAAATTCTAATTTCATATTCTTCTAATTTCTTCCAAATTCAATTACATGTGCATGATTTCAAAAACCAAATTGAAAATCAAAGTTAAGTTCTAAATATATTCAAATACTAAATTGAATTAATAAATTCAATTATTTGAATTAATATCTCATGCAAAGATTAAATTGAAAATCTAAATCTAAATGCAAGCACATGCTAAATTAATTAATTCAATCAATTTTTTAATTAAATCATTTATCCCTCCAATCTCTATTTCCATCTTTCAGTTAGCTTTTTCTAAATTAAGCTCTTTGTGTCATCTTCTTTATTTCCTCCAATCATTCTTTTTCTTCTTTCAGTTAACTCTTTCATCAATCAGTTGACTCCATTGATCTATTCAATCTATTGAGTTTCACTCCTACAATCAGTAGTTCAACTATCAATTTTCATTTGAGCTCACCTAAGCTCCACCTTTTGATCAATCTGTTCCACCTTTCAATCAATCTTCTCCAAAAATCTATAAATTGAGCATTCAATCTCCATTTTCAAGAATCACGAACTTCAAATCTTTGTGTCACTTGCAGGTTACCAGCGCAATATCTGAGAGTCATCATACCACAGAGAGGAGAAGAGCAATGGAAGCTGACGCCCCCCTAAATGGCACAAGGTTAGCGAATGATAAACAACGCAAAAGACACGAAACCGTTAGTGTTTGTCAATCAAAAACTAATCTAAAAAGGCATACCAAAAGAGACACTAAAAGCATGCTAATATATCTAATAAACAAAACAAAGATTATGAGGCATCTCCAATTGCCTCTTAGCATGGCCTTAGCTCTTTCTCCCTTGTTCCTCTCCTCTCCAAGTTCCAAAATAGTGTAGCTCTCAACAGCTTTTTGCACTATGGATGCTTATGGAGGATTGAGATTTAGTTATAGCTCTAAATGTGAAATGAAAAGCTAATGTTATGCTATTGATGCTAAACTGATATATTTTAACCAAAATAACAAAAGATTAGTTGATTATGCTAAAATGCTCTCTAAAAATGACTATAGCTTAAATGCATGCAAGTTTTCAGGATCTGGTATTATGAAGGAATGAGCTCTATTTATAGAAAAAATGGAACAATGGATGGTTGAGATTGAGCAATCTCAACAAGGGTCAGGATTGAATGATTTCAAATCCATGTGAGGGCTTTCAACCCAATCCCAGGATGACAAGTGTCAATGTGAGATAGGTTGAGAGGAGAGGGAATAAGCATTAAATGCCTGACATGACCTTGGGATTTTGAGTCAAGGTTGGTTGAATGAATAAACTCTTTATTCAAAGAATAAAGCTTTTATCCAATGGATAAATTCTTGTGCAAATGTGAAATGGATGAATATGGTCAAAACAATAAATGTTTGGGGAGACAAGATTGAAATAACCATAAATGGTTATGTAAGAGCCATAAATGGTCATGTAAGAGCCATTAGTAGTCTTGGAAGACTTTGGGGGTTAATTTGTTGAACACACAAAGCATTAAATGTTTTTCAAAGACTTTGGAGTCTTTGAGAAGTGACTCCATTTTGCTTAGGAATGTGACAATAATTAGGGGATGGATTAGGCTAATTAGGAAGGGGTTAGAAGAATCTAGAAGGGGTTTAGGCATGCAAGTGGATTTGGTGGGTGAAGGAAAATAGGATTTTATTAAAATAAAAATTCATTTATTTCAATAAATGAGTGCAAGTTGCATTTGTAGGAAAATGCAAGTGGGGTGGGGATAATGATTTAAATAAATGTTTAATTTAATTTATTTAAAAGAGGAATAGGGGATTTAATTAAATAAATATGATTTATTCATCTAATTGATTTGAATTTGATTTAATGAATTAATTAAAATAAATTGAATAATTTATTTAATTAATAGAAGAACGTTTGGGGATGAATTAATTAAATATTAATTTAATTAACTGGTGGCTAGTGGATTTTTAATCAAATAAATAGCGAATATTTGTTTAATTAAGCTGGACAAATTTGTGTGACTACAGAAGCAATACGCGATCTTGGGATAGGGAGTTTTGATTTGATTTGATTATTTTAATTCCTATTTGCTTGATTGTGTTATTTCATTGTTTGTTTGTTAAGATTCTTTGATTAGATAGGGATTCGTGATTTCCCTTTGATTTCTAATTGATTACTTTGTTATTTGAAGATGAATTCTAACATGCGCTACAATTTGTATGCCTCAAGAGGCAAGAGGGGTTGGTATTAAACAACTCGATATCATGAATGCTGCAATGGGTGCCAAACTTGTATGGAATATGTATCAAGGCAACTCAAAATGGGTTCAGATACTAAGGAAGAGATATCTGAACACTAAGGACTCTATCAGGATCCTTACTATAGGAAACCCTCCAAAAGGTTCTGCCATTTGGAACTTTATACTTGACAGCAGAGACATTATTACCAAACATATCACCAGGGATTTTAAAAATGGACAAAAGGCATTATTTTGGGATGACTTATGGGACGATCATTAGGAACTATAGAAATTGCAGGAATTGGATGACATTAGGAGGGAAACAACAATGTATGGGGGAGGAAAGTTGGTGACTTTGGGTATATTTCCATGAATAACAACATTCTAAAATGGGAATGGAAGACACTAGATAGATTGAATGCTCCTCAAGAACAAAAAGACAAGTTAAAGGAAATTTTAAAGAACAGATTAATTAATGTCTTAGAACAATATGACATTATAAGATGGTGTGCATTAATGGATAGAGAATACAAGGTCAAGATCGACTATGTATATTTAGTGAAAGAAGCTACTTGGAGGAAAAACAATGGCCGAAAGGACCTGTTGTGGAGAAAATATTGCCTACCTAAAGTAGGGGTTTTCTCATGGTTGGCCATACAAAATAGGACTATGGCTGAATATAGATTGATCAAACTTAGCATTCCTAGTCTAGGTAAATATCCATTTTGCAAGAACAAAGTGGAATATGTTGATCATATTCTACTATCATGCCCTTATGCAGAGGATTATTAGAAGCATTTTACTGCAAAACTCAACTTGCAAGGCCCTATACCACCTGAGTTGAAGGATTGGTTTGGTATATGGCCGAGATGGAAAGAAAAAAGTGTGTTTGGTAGTTTGTGGTAGGTGATCCCTTTATCAATTGTATGAGAATTATGGAAGGAACACAACAAAAGGATATTCAAAGATCGAACTATGGCAAGAGACAATCTAATAAAGAAAATAGAGGCTCTAATTGTGGAACTAGTAAACTTGGCGACTGGGAATAAAACCTAAAAATGTAATAGCTACACAAATTGGGATGAGAAAATGGTTAAACTTTTTAAAGGTTTGATCATTGCTCCTCTATCAGGTAACAATACAAGAAATACATCATAATCTCGAGAAAATGTGAAGTGGGAGGCACTAGAGTCCGAGTGGATGAAAATCAATTTTGATGGTGCCTCTAAGGGAAACCCTGGTCCAAGTGGCATAAGATGTGTAGCTAGGGATGAATTTGGAGTTGTCATTATAGAAAGAGCTATTTTTATAGGAGTCGCAACCAACAATGCGGCATAATTTAGGGCCATGATTAAAGGATTAGAGCTAGGCAAAGATATTAGAGCAGAGAATAACCATCTGGAAGAAGATTCTCTTATTACCATTAATGTTATAAGACTAACCAAACTCCTAATTGGGCATTAACTAAGTGGCTATTGTCAATTAAAAGGATGATTGACAATTTTAAAAATTTCAAAATCAGCAATGTGTATCGGGAAGGTAATGACAAGGCAAATGATCTGGCAAAGAAGGTTTTAGAGTCTAATTTAAACTCATAATTTGAAATTGGCTTTGGGAATAAATATTGCATCAATTCACATGTGTGAATGAGACATTCATCATAATTAAGATATACACCACATTAAGGAAGGATAGCCCAATCATGGTTTTGTATGGTTTGATGTAGCTCAAGTGTCGCGAAGGACTTGATGAAAACATGTAACACTTGTGAATATTAATTATGGCATGAAATAAGGGATACCAATTTTTTTTAGAAACATCTGGCATTTTATTAAACTTAAAATGCATTGTATCTATAAATGATGGTGGGCTTATATAAGGTGATAATTAACTGGTAGGCAAAGCACTTTGATCCCAATTTTCTTGGTGAGTTGTGGCATTACAACATGGATACGCCAATGTTATTAAGGTCCATAAAGAGGCAAATAGCATTTATAGGGGAAGTTACAGATAAAAGGTTTGTTTCAATCATGAAATTAGGGCATCATTTAGTCTTAAATGCAATGAAGGCAATGCTACGTGATGAGTTTTTGAGAGCCTATCATCATTACAGCTCATAAATTCAAACATTACAACAATGTTTTTTGTACTACTGCTATTCACTGACATGAAAAAGGGTAAGATGAAAAAGCTATGCCAAACCCTCTTCAAGCATGAATTTATGGATGAAATGGATGGGGTTCTGGGTAATGTGTTTGGGAACTCAACAATTCCCATGCCTCGTAATTATTACATGATGAGTAATGGGGACCAGGAAATCAGAAGGTTCCCACTCATCAAGACTTTGTAAATGGAGGAACTTGAGAAGCGATGCGATGTAATAAGTAGAAGCATTTTATTTTTGCAAAGGCTAACGGGCATTATTGAAAGTGAGGAGGATGGTTGGGTCAGTTCATACATGAGGGAGGAGGGTTTGTTAAATGATGATTCTAGGTCCCAAATGGAAATAGAAAGCATAGAAGCAACAATATTTGATGAGGTGTGGGTGAAGGATGGGTTAAGGGACTTCATAGCAAAGGCACGAGAACTGGTATATTCTGCATGCAGCCATGAGTGCCCTTTTGTGTATCGCTTTGAGATGAAGCAGCAAACCCTGGGAGACAAGATGGAAGAAGCAGAGACTGAAGAAGAAGAAATCGAAGAAGATGAATAGAGGGACCCTCTATATCAAGTTATTATATATTGTTTTATGTATATAGATAAAGGTATGTTATAGATCACTACTTTAGACCCATTTTGAATAATAGGGGTTAGAAGATATATCAAGAGGATAAATTTTGCATATTTTCTTCTTCTCAAAGGCTGCAATTTGTCATATTATAGAAAATAGGTATACTAATAGATAGGTTGTCTAGAGACTCTATTTTCCAAACTTATGAATAATCTTATGTAAATTTTGAACTTATTAATATAAATGGAGCTGGCCCTATCCAACTATTTACTTATGTAAAAAAAAAAGATTCTTATTTTTTTATTTTGTGGTCAACTCATTAGGTTCTATAGGTAAATTTTGTTTATTACAAAATCTTTCAATATTTACACCTATTTTGAAAGTTAAAATAATAAATACATTTATATATAGCTAGCATTTTCCATTGGGTGCTACTTTTGAATGAGAAAAGATCCCTACAACATTATACAAAACAAAGAAGAGGTTCACTTACAATTATTTTCTTCATAGTAAGTGTAGGCATTTAAGTCTCATTCCACTCTTATCACATACAAATTCATATTTCTTGTTTCATTCTTATTCCTATTATTATGATTTAGAAATCATTCATTCACAGCTAATCTATTTCAATATTTGTGATTTACAAGTAGATATTAGATAATAAAAAGTCTATGGAACAAATATTGTCCTCCTTATTAAAGGTTTTTAGACTTTTTCTTAAAAAAATTTTTAAAAAAACCATTAATTATAGCACATTCTTATAATAATAACAAAAAATATCCATTTATAATTCATGTGGAATAACATTCTAATTCAATGGTTAAAAATATTATTAAAATGACTAGCACTTGCACCAAAAGGAGGTGCAATGGTTACGCTGATAGTAAAATATACTTTCAATAATATTTTGGAAGGTACAAATCAATATAAAATAATTATTACATTCAATCATCCATTATCTCCTACTTATTACATTTAATCATCTATCACACCTCATCTTCTTCTATGTCAACGATCTAATATTGTATTTAAACATGTGTTGTTCCTCTCTTAATTTTGTGTTCAAAACCCTCACAATTGTATAAAAAAGTGCAATTAAAATAATCTTATCCTTAATGGATGGATAACTTCTCATATAATTACACCAATAACATTCAATTTTTAATAGGAATAGTGAATTAGCTAGTTCATCCCACTACTACAACACAAAACAAAATCGCAAATTGGGTTTGGAAAAATATTTTGTTAACTCTTTAACAATTAGAAGGCACGTAGATATTTTGAATTTTGAAATGTATTCTAGGGTTTTAAATATTTGGTGAAAAAGCTTTAGAAACTTTCAAGCAAATGCAATTGGCAGGTGTAAAGCCAAATTCTACAACCTTTGCCAACATCCTTCCTGCCTGTATCAAAATGGAAGCTTTGAAATAGGGTATGGACATCCATAAAATCATAGACAAAACATGGCAATATTCTTTAAAAAAAAATGTGGTATCATGGCTTGTAATGATTTTAGGATATGCACAAAAATGATTTGTTGAAAAATATTTATAAACTTTCAAGCAAATGCAATTGGCAAGTGCAAAGCCAAATTCAATAATCTTTTCCAACATCATCTCTACCTATGATAAAATTAGATCTTTAGAACATGGTATGGGCATCCATCAAAGCATAATAAAGGTGGATTTTTGTCAAATATTATGGTTGGAAATGATCTTGTAGATATATATGCAAAATGTGGAAGCACAAGCAAGGCATGTGAACTGTTTGACAAAATGCTTTAAAGAGATGTTGTCTCACGGAATGCGATAATCAGAAGATTTGTAAAAAAATGGATGTGATGAAAAGGCTTTAGCAAATTTCAAATAATTAAAAAAACATTTTCCAAACTCCTCCTAAATACACTTCAACAATTCTTATTGTGCCTTAAAAAATACAAATCTTTTCTAGAAGAAACCTTATGACAAAAACTATAATATTAGACAAAGACAAAAGTAGGAGAGCAAATCACACCTTATATAAAACAAAACTAAACCTTGTGGCTACAAAAACTTAAAACACTATGCATTGTGAACACTAATATTCCTAGTAGAATAGATTGGCAAATAAAAAACAAAGATTTGGCCTATGAAACACATCTTCATACCATATAGAACTACCTCCAATCCCAATCACATGGCTAACAATAATTTTTTTAATCTATTTTTTGGAAAACGATAGCCAATAAAAAATTTTAATGTGTTTTTTGGAAAACTAATAAAATATACGTTGTATAATATTTTAGAAAGTACAAATCAAGGAATGTGAAAACTGAATTTAGTAGAACTGGGTTTGTGGGTAGGTAGGATGTAATTAGGATTCAAATGTTACAATTCATAACAAAATTGTGTTTGTTGGTTTGATTTTTATCAACTATGATTTGAAATGTTCTATATGTTTGGTTTGGATCTAGCTTGTATACAAACACACTTCTATGTTTTGCAATGTTGCGTTTGTTGACTCGTCACTTATATTTTTATGGAGATAGGCCAATTTTATCCCCTCGTTGTTCTAGTTGAATTATATGGCACCATATTTATTGAAATTCCCCCTGTATGATTGAAGATGTGATTACTTGGACCTGGTGCATTGCAAGTCATTGGAATATATTTTGTTTGAGTATAAAACACATATGAAATTATTCTTTGGGGTTCCTTTATGATTCATTTGTAATAATATCACTCAATCCTTCATGCTAGAAGGGCTTAATTATTACAACATCAAAATTGTGTCATTGTAGCAATGTTGGATATCATGCCCATTGACATGTTGAACATTGACTTTTGATTGGATATAGAATTGATGTCCCATATTAATACATCGTATATAACCAATAACAAGACCTTATTTTTTTCTCAAAGTTCAAACTTATTATTAATACTTTTTCCATATCTTGTTTGATTAAAACATATTCATACTCCAGAAGAAAAAATTTAAATCTAAACAACACTTTTTAAAAAACCGAACATGTAAAATAAGATAAATTGAAGGTTAGATGATATTGTATAGTTTATATACCACTATTTATTTCAGATCATTTGAAGCATTTATAGCCCTCATCCACCAAACCTGCATGAAAGCTTACAAGCTCAAGATATGTTAGAGGCTACTACATTACTACAAAGAGTTTGAAAGCATCCTTATAATAACCATTCTGTGAATACCCTGCAATCATAGCATTCCATGAGATCGCAGTCCTTTGAGACATTTTTTCAAGAAATCCATATTCCTTATGTATACTTCCACACTTAACATACATGTCTACAAGTGCACTTACAACTACAACATCTAATGAACAAGTATTTTCTATTATTCTTTCATGCCCTGTTCTAAAGCTCCCATTTTGGCATTGGCTTGGAGGATGGTGGCAAAGGTTGTGGAGTCTGGCTTTACACCTATCAACTGGATTTGCTTAAAAATTCTAAGACCTTTTCAACAAAACCATTCTATGCATAGCCTATTGTGTCAACTTGAATTTCATCATCAGAACACTACCTGCAACATGTTAGTTTCACAAAATACAAAGGAAATGCTATAGGAAATCCAAACTCAACCAATGAAACTACATGAAATTGATATTAAAATAAAAACATTATTTTTTACCTTTATGATTTAAGTCTCATTGTGTCATAACTTCACTGTTCTTGGTTGCAGATGGTGTGCTCTCAGACAAGCACTGATAGCTTCCAAGATGGCATATGAAGAATGGACTGATAACTGATAGTTAACTAATACTATGATATGCAATACTAAATGATTATGCTAAATGAGAAATGCTAATTTGCTTCAAGATTAAAACTCACGAATGCATAAGTTTTCATAAATGGTTAGCATGAAAACTCACTTGACTAACTCTTTGTCAACTCAAACTTATGATTTTATAGACTTTGAGAGGATAAGATGATGTGGGCTGGATCAATGATCATGATCAGATCTGCAGATTTGGATGGTTGTGAGCAAAGGTGAAGGTTGAGAGAAAGGGGGAAGGAGAAGACAAGTGTCACTCATCTCACCTTGATTGGGTTGTTGACTGGGGGAATCTAGGGATGGTTGGAGAAGATTTAGGCATGAGAGGACAAGTGGACTCAAGTCCTTCCTAAGATGTAGGGATGTTGGAGGGAATATAGAAGAAAATTTAAGAAATATGTATACGTACACAATATTTCATTAAATTTGGAGGTTGGGGATAAATGATGAATTAATATTTAAGAAATATTAATATCTTTAGCCACATAATTGATGAGTTGGCAAAGGAAAGATGAAGTGGAGATGGAAGGATGAGTTGGAAAAGAGATTAAATAATTATGAATTATTTAATATTTGAGACTATAGGATAGAAGAATAACCATTAGATATTAGATATTCAAATGATTGGAGGAAATAATTAAATATTAGATATTTAATTAACTTGATTAGAAGAATAATTAAATATTAGATATTTAATTAATTAGAGGAATAGGATAGATGAATTAATTAATAAAATATTTCAATTAAAATAATTAATAGAAAGACACAAAATGAATTAAATAAATTAATCTTTTCAAATTAACTTTTTAATAGAAGAATAAACAAACAATAAATATAAAATATTTATTTAATCGCTCATAGCCATTTTTATGTTTATACATTTTGCCCATCTTTGAAATGATGTCGAGACAACATTGTTTCAAAGTTTAAATCAAGTCTTGATAATGTGCCTGATGAAGATTGAAAATCTTGATTGTGTGCCCCCTCGGGAGATTGATCGTGAAATTGTTTCAATTTTTTTTGGATAAGCGATTGATCTCACGATAATTGAAAAGGTCCTTCGATTAAATTTATTTATGAAAAATAAATATAATTGCCCCATTGAAAAACATTAATTACCCTACCCAATAGTAAATATAAAATTTACCAAAGTTAATTTTAATTTCAGTTGCATCGTTGACAACTTGTGAATAGATTATCTTGGTGAGCGCGTTCGACGATATCAGCGACCTTCTAAGTATGGGTATTCAGTATGTACCTTATCCTGAACCTTTTTGTAGCTTGTCGTACAATTTTCTATGTTTGTTTGGCATGTTTTTTGCTATTATGAATTTTTTCGATTTTCGGCTTTTTTGGTTAGCATTTTTGTTTTATTTGTTAGCGTTTTTGCATGTAAAGTTAGCGCATCTGATATTTTTAGTGCATATGCTCATTTTGTTAGTGCATTTGTGATGAATATTAGCGCTTTTGTTTTGTCAGCACTTTTGCTTCTAGTGTTTGCGCATTTGATGTTTAGGGCAACGCTTTTGATTGTTTCACGCTTATGTTCCAAGGTTTAGCTCTTGTGCGAAAAAGGTTCACACATATGTTCGATTTAGCACCTATGTTCGATAGAATAGTGCTTTTGTTAAAAAGATTATCACTTTCATTTCAAATGAATTTGTTTGATGTTGTTCATGTTAAAATTCAGTTTGATGATTAGATCTAGGCATTTTGATGCGCAAGTGTGATGAATAGGTACTTGATTGATTGATTTGATAATGTTGATTGATAGGATAAACAATTGATTGATTTGATTTGATTGGATAGATTAGCTCTAAGAAACCGATTTAGTTTCTGATGAAGAGCATAGCATAGTTTGATTGAACTCGGTGATTGATAGAAAACCATGATTGATAGGTTTAGATTGATTTGATAGCCTGATTTGCTTCATTTGAAAAGATTTACCAATTGTTGATGTGATAGATTAGCGATCTCTTTGATTTGATAGATAAATGAATGATGATTGATCAAATTCTCTTGGTAAACAGGAGAAAATTGATGTTCTCTAGTGTCAGGAGAAATTCCCTGCGATGCGACACTTAGTGCCAGAGCTTACACAGGCAAAGGTGAGACATATAGATGCATGTGGATTGTACCACTTGTTATACATGCCTGATATTACCCATAATAGGGGATTGTTGATGGCGTTAGCCAAGAGATGGCATAGCGAGCATAACACTTTCCACCTGCCCACGGGTGAGATTAGTGTGACACTTGAGGATGTCTACAAGATTCTCCACATCCTAGTGACCGGTGAGTTAGTTCAGTATGATTTTTCAAGATTGTGGAGGGACAGAGGCTTGCAGAGCTATATTTGGTGATGAGAGCATTTCGAGAGGAGAGATCCAATGGGAGGACATGGATATGTATTATGAGACTCTCCCTGTGATCCTTGCAGGTTTGATTGGGGGATTCATTTGTCCAGATAGGAGATCTCGAGGTTTTGTTGTTGGGTGGGGTGAGATTCTTCAGAGCATGATGCAACATCAGACTCGATATGCCTGGGGTGTTTGTATGCTTGCTCATTTGTATCATGATCTTCATCAGGTTGTTTTCGATGAGAGTGCTAGTCTGTCGACATGATGCACACTTTTGCAGATCTGGTGTTGGGAGCATATTGCTATTACGCGACCTATTCATCATAGAGTTCATGGTGAGAGGCAGTCATATGTTTATCTGTATGCAGGTACCCTTACTCAGCATAAGCTAGGTAAGATGGAGTATTGGCGTTGGGTTCTTGATTCATTGGATAGTGTTATTTGGAGACCTTATATCAATTATGAGCCATGGATGGATGATGCATAGACATTACCATTTATTATGCAGAGTAGATATCTCATTGTTCAAACTCCATACATTGTTGAGAGACAGTTGATTAGTCGCATTCTGAGACAGTTTGGTATCATTCAGCCTATGCCTACTGGTGTCACGATATATGCATGATGGTACAAAGATAAGTGAGATTGGGGACCTTCTTTGTCATTTGAGATAACACGTGTAGAGTTTCTGGCTACTTCTAGGGTGGCTTATGATATATGAGATTGCACATTCTAGATCCTGGGGTTACTGTAGATTATGCTCAGTACATACTTGCACACTCATTTCCTCGTATTACCGATCCAGTAGACCCTCCTCCCAGCTCAAGAGATGAGGATGACGATTCAGATGATCCTATTATCAGGAGACAAAGATGGAGATGAGAGCTTAGAGTTGCTCAAGAGGCCAAAGGTGATGGAGATGAGGGAGGAGATGGAGGTGGTGGCGTTAGGAGACCCGGACAAAGAGGAGGTCGATTGAGAGTCTGTGGAGGATTGTTTGGACTAGTTGGCAAGATTGGGAGACCACTTCCTATGGGTGGGAGAGAGGCAGGATGGATTGGGAGGGATACTGGTATGGTAGGGATGAGATCACCAAGAGGGTTGACCTCTATAGGAGGAGGCAAGATGACTGGATGAGATGAGGGTTGTAGGAGAGGTATTGATTTTGGTCAAATTCAGCCAAATCCTAGGGTTATTGCAGCTCATGGTGGAGAGGATGAGGATCCAGAGGATTATGTTCCACTCATTGGATGATGGGTTCTGAGAGCTACTCGGACTGAGATTCCAGCAAGTGGACAAGGAGGTGGAGATGAGGGGATCAGGGGTCATGTGCCTCAGTAGGATGTGCCAGAGCAGGAGATCGTGGATAGTCTCAGAGCACAGGTACAAACATTCATGACAGAGAGAGATAGAGTTGTTAGGAGACAACAGGATACTCAGGGCCTCCTTGATCACATTCAGTAGGTTGGATCGGGCACTCTCTCAGCTGATAATATTAGAGCACTAGTTCGGGTCGGGAAGGAGACTTCCCATTGGCGACGATTATATGAGGATTTATTCACAGAGAGCCAAAGAGCAGGTAGCTATCATACCACCGTGAGGATGGATACTAGCAGCGGTGGAGTCATGGGACCTCCTCAGAGGAGTGGTGATCATGTGAGACAGGCATCTAGAGGATCTTATCACCCACAACCACAGAGACAGACATAGTCAGATGTGACTTTGTATTGATGAGGCACTTATACTTTTGATCCGATATCATTTTATACTTGGACTTTTATTGTTTAATGATGATCTATATGCAGACACAGACTCTATATGATGATCTTTTAATATGCATGTTACTCTATTTTATGATGATGATCTATATGCATTGATTATATGGATGATGTTATGATCTTTTCTCTTCATTATGGTGATGCTTTATATGATGACGCAATGATAAATGCTTTTGATTTTTTATTTTGATGACCTTGGATGCAAATGAAAATGATTACTAAATTAAATGAATGTTGATGAAATGATGCAAATGCAATGATCTATATGGGAATACAAATGAATGAGTGATTTTATTTCTCTTTTTTAATGTGTAGGATGATGTAAATGCAAATGATCTACATGATATGCTTTTGATTTTTATATGTAATGCTTATAATGATTATGAATCTAAGTGCAAAGATGCAACTAAATGATCTTTAATGAACTTTAATGATAATGCAAATAATAATGATGATACACTACATGATTAATGAAATGCACTTAATTGAATGCAAACTAATGCAATGATTAAAATGCAACTAAATGAAATGGATGATGATTAAAATGATTTTAAAAATTAATGCACCTATAATGATCAAATGCAAATTGTTTTTTTTTGTTTGTCCAAGTATACTCAATCTTTATTCATGACTGTTGATTTGTGAATGAAATGAAATGCTTATAATGCAATTGACATTGAATGCTTATAATGTAGATGAATAATGAGCTAATCTAAAAATGATACTACCATTCTTCATATGCTTGTCTTGTAACGGTGCTTGATTTCATCATTGAACTTTTAAAATGTTGTAAGAAAATACAAGCAACTTGACATAATGATTCAAGATGACCTGAGTATTTCTTACATGGATTTTGATATAGTAAGTTTATACAAGCAACTTAATATAATGAATCAAATTGACTTGAGTATTTCTTGTAGAATAGACAGGGATTATCCCCTTTCATGCATGACTCGAAATGTCCTCCTTGATCTTTTGTTGATCATATCCTTAGACAAGTACATACCTTAATAGGAGATAAACCATAGACAACAATCAAAGAAAATAATCATGCCCCATCATAGCTTCTCTAGTCATGGACATCCTTAAGTCGCATAGAGTACATGATTAGCAATAAAATCAAGATATAAACATTGAATCTTGTATGTCATTCACATGTTCTTATGGTCATTAATTGATATAATCATCTTGATGAATGATCTTTGATAATCCTTTATTACTTGCTAGTTGATTCTTCATTTTCTGAGTTTCACAATTTAGTTGTTATAAGACGCCTTGATCTTCATTGCTTTGTTGCTCGTTATCTATTTCAAAACCCTAGGTGTTTTTGGTTTTTCTAAGTTTTCCGATTGTTTTCGATGTTCAAAGATTCAAAAGATCACCTTAGCAATAGGAATTAGGATTTTGCCCCCAGCAAAAACAAAACTTTATTATGGATGTATGAATTGATCAAGATCCAAACCATAGAGGGATACAAATGCAGATTGATTGATTCTGATAAAATCAAAGACAGTGACTACGACAAGTATGTCAAAGATTGATAACTGTTGATAAGCTGCATATTTCCTGCTAAATGGTTCAGAGCAATAGATGCAAAAGATGGAATGGATAAGCTAAGATAGATGGAAGCAATATATGTGATAGGATTGAGTGGATAGGTACACAAAGCGATCTCATAGATGGAAGAACTCACTTTTTTAGATAGCGCCTATTTACCAGGTTTTCACCATCTAAATTTATTGCATTTTTTTTTTAGATTTTGATTTTTAATGCTTTTTTTTAGGACTTTATATGCTTTTTATTGATGATTTTCCAAAACTTTAAATCTCAAGCATAGAATTTCTTGAGATGAATAGAATTGATAGGTTTATCAAACCAATCACCTTCAGGGGTAGATAACTTGTATGCTCCTGAGCCATATGTTGCTACTATGACAAAAGGACCTAACCAATTTAGTTCAAATTTACCCTTCTTTTCTCGGTCTTGCTAATTTCTTGGATTCTCCCTTAGAACTATATCTCCAATCTGAAAATTGTGTGGCTTGACTCTATGATTATAACTTCTTGCCATTCTCTATTGATATACTTTCAAATGATCTGTTGCATTTTGGCGACGTTCCTGGATCAACTCAAGTTCTTGAAGTCTAGAGACTCATTGTTCTTCCTCTCATATAAGACCTTTCAAGGAAACCCGTAGAGAAGGTATCTCTACTTCTATGGGTAATATGGCTTCTGATTCATAGACTATGCAATATGGAGTTGCCCCCGTTGGTGTGCGGATCTTGGTAAGGTATGCCCAAAGAGCAGGATTTAGCTGAATGTGCCAGTCTTTTCCATCTTCATTGACTGTTTTCTTCAAGATTTTCAAGATAGTTTTGTTTGATGCCTCAACTTGACCATTTCCTTATGGATAATATGGAGTAGAAAACCTATGTTGAATATGAAATTGCTCAAATAGCTCCTTCACATCTTGATTCTTAAATGGTCTTCCATTATCAGTGATAATGGTCATAGGAACTCCATAGCGACAGATTATATAATTTAAGATGAATGATGATATTTGTTTTCATGTCACTTTTGTCAAAGGTACTGCTTCAATCCATTTAGTGAAATATTCAATAGCAGTCAGAATGAACTTATGTCCATTAGAGGATGAAGGATTTATCTTTCCTACCAAATCAAGGCCCCATTGATAAAATGGCCATGATCCAGCCATAGGATATAATTCTTGTCCCTGGTGCGTGAATGAGATTCCCATGGATCTGACATTTTTTGCATTTCTTGGCATATGTGAATGAATCTCTCTCCATAGTAGGCCAATAGTAACCCATACAAAGAAATTTCTTAGCCAGTGTTAATCCACTTGAGTGTGTGCTACAAATACCTACGTGAACTTCGTTAAGAACTTTCTCAGATTATTCTTGTTCAAGACATCTCAATAAAGTGCTATCTAGACCTCACCTATAAAAGGTATCGGCAATAATAGTATAGCGAGATGACTGACGGATAAAATTTCTTCTTTGATTGCGAGATAGGTCAGGAGGAAGGATATTCTCTTTTAAGTACTGATAGGTTTGGCCATATAAGGATTGACTAGTTCCCAATAAATGGCAAATCATGTAGGTATGTTGGAATTGAATGGTAGGGGTTAAGACATCTTCCATGAGGAATTCGTAATGTTGTTGATTCTCTTGATTCTACAAGAGAGATGCTATTGTGGCCTTTGCATCTACTGCTTTGTTCTCATTTCTTGGGATTTGAGTGAATGACACTTCTTCAAAATGTTCTTTAAACTCTTCTAACAGTTGTTTGTAGGGCATGAGCTTGTCATCCTTAGTTTGATAATCATCATTTATTTGGTTGATGATAAATTGTGAATCACCATAAACATGTAATTCCTTGATATTTCATTCAATAGTCATTTTGAGCCCAATAGTCAATGTTTCATATTTTGCAGTATTATTTGTGCATGGAAACTGCAGTCTATATGATTTTGGAATTGTGTGTCCCTGAGGTGTGATAAACAAAATTCCTGTGCCTAATCCATATTGCGTATAAGAACCATCAAAGTACAATTCCCAAAAAATTGTACTTACTGTCATAATGTCTGCATCAGGAAATTCAATGTGCAACGGTATGTCATTTTGTAAAGGTGCTTCAACTAATTGATCAGCAATGACCTGTCCTTTGATAGCTTTTCAATCAACATACTCTATATCAAACTCACTCAGTATCATAACCCATTTGGCTAGTCTGTCTGTCAAAGTTGACTTGTTCAGCAAATACTTTAGTGGATCTATGTTTTCTATTAGTTTTCACAAAATGAGTCAGCATATAATGTCGCAGCTTCTGAGTTGCAAATACAACTGCTAGACATGTCTTCTCTATTGATGTATAATTTAGTTCATAGCCGACAAGTGTTCTACTGATGTAATATACCACTCTTTCTTTTCCTTCTTCATCATGTTGTGCTAGGAGAGCGCCTAATGGTACGTTTGTCACCGAGATATAGAGTAATAATGGTTTCCCTTTGATTGGTGATACCAGTATTGGAGGATTCATGAGATATTCTTTGATTTACATAAAAGCCTCTTCATATTTCTGATCCCATTTGAATGGAACATTCTTATGTAAAAGATGAGTGAATGGATGACATTTATCTGCTAATTGAGAGACAAATCTTCTGATTGATTGCAATCTTCCTTGTAAACATCGCAATTGACTTATGTTCCTAGGTGACTCCATTTCCATGATAGCTTTGACCTTTCCAGGATCTACTTCAATTCCACGAGTTGATATAATGTACCCAAGAAGTTTTCCAGAGGTTACTGTATACACCTAAAAATTGTCTGAAGATAATTAATTGAATAAACAATTATTTAATTAATCCTCCTCCCCAATTTAATTGAATTCATCAACAATTTGATTAAATCCCCCTTTTTCATCTACTTATTAATAAATCTAAGGATTTATTTAATAGGTTCATTTCAATAATCCCATTTGATTAATTAATTCAAATTAATTAATTCTTCTCCATCAAAATCATTTCTTCTAATCCTCTAATTAATTAAAACAAATCAATTATGAATTGTTGAAATTAATTAGCCTTTTCTTATTATTTGAATTTTTAAATTCAAATTCTCCTAACTTTTAACCACCTAACCCAACCATTCCTAAACCTAACCCATTCCATTTACCCACATGTCCCCTTTCCTTGAATACTTTACCCTCTCATGAGCAAATCTTTGTGACACTTGTCACTAAGTGTTCCCTTTCATCTAACCTCTTATAGAATCTTTGTGACACTTGTCACTAAGTGTTCCCTTTCATCTAACCTCTTCTAGAATCTTTGTGACACTTGTCACTAAGTGTTCCCTTTCATCCAACCTCTTCTAGAAGCTTCTTGACACTTGTCACCATGGAGATGACATTGTCCCCTTTCATCCATCCCCTTCTCCTACCAACCTCTAATTGTCCCCTTTAATCCAACCTCTTTTCCAATCACCTCCAATTTAACCATTGATATCTTCAGACTTAATCTTGACCGTCGATTCCTGCCACCTCACCCCTAGCCTTGGCAATCCTATAAATAGACCCCATTTTGGAGTTCAAAGGGCCCCCGATTGATCCTGAATCTCATCTCATTTGCATTCAAGCATTGTTATTATAGGCATATAGCTCTTAGCAAATCATTCTTAGCATTGTTATCATGTTCAATTTTAGCTTAATTGCATCTTTATTCTATCTTATTTTCTAGAATAATCATGAAATCATTTAGCTTAATCATGCTATCATTGCTAGCTTATCCATCTTCATCATTTAAATCCTCCATTTAAGTGTAGTCAAGTCACTGGAATTTGCATAACCAGATCTGAGAGCAAAATTCATACTCGCATTTACTAGGAGGCAATAGATCGATTAGCTATGGTTTTATCTTTCGTTGATAAATTTTATAACCATTGCTTGTAATGATCTATTGAGTGTCTTTGTGTTGCAGCTGCAGGTATAACAGGTACACACTTCACAGACATGACATTTTAGCGCCCACCGTGGGGCTGGAGCCTCGCATATATCTTTCTAATATCCTATCTAGTTCTCACAAATACAAATTTAACGCATTTGTAATCCAAATTCATGTCTGTCCTAACTCTTTTCTGCAGAACGATTGTCAAAGATACGCTTGTCAAAGACCAAATTCAAAACAAATCAATGACTACTAATGGATCTATTTTGCAGGTTGCCTAAAAGAATTCAACAAAACTTTGTGTATTCCTTAAAGTTTTTTTAGGCACACTTGATTTTGGCTAAAAATGAACAATCCTGTATGTTGTGTTTTTTATGATAGGCGAATATGCTCTCACCTTTCTTAGGTGATCAGAAAGCTAGACTCATCTTTTGCTTTCATTAGTGCATATCTTTAGCAGGCCTCCCCTCCCGAGGAGCTAAAAACTCTTAAAGCCATTACGGTCGGTGTGAGGGGAATGACCTAAGTGGGAACGGCTAATGCCAAGTAATCCAACCCACTATAAAATAAATATGATTTGATGAAAATCAAATCAACGGTAGTGCTCAGGAATAGCTCTTCTTTGTACCTTCGGGTATCTCAAACCTTGGTTTTTAAGGCTGGGAGACCTCTTAATTGAGTATTATACCTCGATGCGCCAAACGGATCCCTTACTAGTTTCGGTTAAATTAGAAGCTACCTGATTCACCTCCAAAAGGGTGATAATCTTTGTGCAAGAGAGATAGTAACTCTCCCAAGACACTTGCCATATCGTGCCCCCATTAGCTTTTGGAGTCGGATAATACGATGTTGAGAATCCATTGCGTGAGACTCAGTGGTCGTATTCTGATTAGCTATTGGGTGTGTACCTAAGCTTGAAAGAAAAGGTTTTCTCTCCTCAACCAACTTCCTTAGGGTTTAGCATGCTTGGAATCACTTATCACATCATGTGTTTTTTGTGTATTCATCCCTAAATTGAAAAATCGGACATCTAAAACTGGAAAACATAAGCAAAACATCAAAATTCACTAATCCAAATTCGGCAAAACAAACATATTTTTCATTGTCCTGTTCTCTGTCATACGAGTCAAGATATTTGGCGTACGAGGAATCTGTTTTATCGTATGGTTCATAAAGTTTTGTCATACAAGTCTCTGCTTTTTCAAAGGAAATTTTTGATTTGTCATCTGGTCTTGTATCTTTTATCGTATGGTTCATGAAGTATTGTCGTATGAGTCTCTGTTTTTATTAGTCCAGAGCTGCCACTTTGCATGACTTTTTCAGGTTTGTCATTTTGCTTGATCAGTTTGCAATATTCATAAACATCTGTTATTTGTCATTCTGTGCTTAAATTCTCTTCTTGGTTTGCTTGGTTGAGTTATCATCCGTCAAAATCAGACTCTAGAATATAAACACCTCAAGATTTTCAAGTGCTCACCCTCAACAAGTTCAAAATCTAAACATCTCAAAGTGCATTATCACACTCTTTGATAAACGGATCACTAAAACATAGTTTCTCATCAGGATCAATCATCCTTTATCACGAAACTAAACGTTTGGTCAGGATAATCTTGTCCCACATCGTAGGATATATCTTTCCTACTGGACTTGGTTTTATCAAATCATCATCATTGCACTCCTAAACCAAAGATCAAAAAACTTGCAAACTTTTAAACACTTGAATCATCTTTACATGTCCTATCATTCTAGCATATCTACATTGACTGTTGATCACTTATCAAACCAACTTTTAGAAAATTAAACCCCTGAAATGGAAACAAAAACATTTGAAATAGCTGAAAACCATATCAACATGACATACCAAAGTAAAATACAAGTAACAAGTCAACATATCAGAGAAATCAAACAAGTCCAAAATCAAAATCCAACTATGTTAAAACCTCACAAGAATTCAAATACATCTCAAAAGAAAGGTGGCTCTTTTATACAACTCTTAAAAATGTCCCTAAAGGATTTGGCTAAAGAAGATGAAAATCGTACACCTATGTCTAGCAATGGCTCATCCCCCTATAAACAAATTGACTCTCCAAAGGCATCTATTCCTACACCTCCTGAAAGCTTGCAAGAATCTTCCATAGCATCATCACCAAAGAATACATCCAAAGATGAAGTTCCCCAAGGGATATCCATAATTGCCATCAAACCTATTTCAGAGGATCATATTCAAAGCCCATCTCCTTCATATCCAAGCATTAATTCATTGCAGCATCCTCATAACGCTCCCTTGCAAATTGAAGTCCTCATTCATAGAACACTTGTTAAACGTGTCTTGATAGAAGGGGGAGTTGGCTTGAACATATGCTCTTTGAGTCTTGTCCATGCTCTAGGTTATTCAGAAGATACAGTTGATCCCCGAAAAAAGATAAAAATCAAAGCCTCTAGTGAAGAAGAACATTACTCTAAAGGAATTATGGTATTACCACTCAGAGTGGGACCTTTGCAAAAAGACACAGCATGCCAAGTTCTAGACTTGGACCTACCATACAATATACTCTTGGGGAGACCATGGATTCAGGACATACAAGCTATTACATCAACATGTCATTAGTGCTTAAAATTTCCATACAATGGATAGGAAATCACAATATCAACAGACTCAAATCCATTGCAGTGTTGTAATAATTTGAAATCAGCTCAAGAGGTCATTGTTTCATATAACAGAGAGGTAGCAACTTCAAGCACACAATCCAAGGAACAATCATTTGCATCAATTTTGTCAAACATGGAAAAACAAATACATCTAAGAGATCAAGGGACCAGAGAATATTTTCTATCATGGAAAAACAAACTAGAGAAACTTGAAATTGAAAGGGAAGAAGAAGATGTAGAAGTTGATGTAGTTCGATGTAGTTCACACGTATGCAAGACAAACGTTAGGAACTAACCTACTTGAATCCGAATCACATTCGGTTGACATGGACTTAATCGAGGATGATAAGGAGTTTCTTATGCGAGGTCATTCTAATGAGAGTACCATTCTAGACATTGACATACATATCGAAAGCTTTGTTGTCTCTATCATGACCCCAAATATCTTTGACATAATTCAACTTGAAGATCATTTATCCTTAATCCCTCCTGAATCTATGGACTGGGAAAATGAAGGACATACTGCTATTGATACCTTTCCAAATGACCAGGCCATATCCTTGTATCTTAATGAAATCAAACCCGCAACAACTTTCACCAGGGATTCCGCTAACATATCTTTAGGTCAAGTGGGTGTTAAATCTCCTAGTCGCAAAAATGAGAATCAAGAAAACAATATCAAGTCTAATGTTGAAAACCAATTATTGGCAAAATTGGACCGAGAAAAAGTAAAAATAAAGGACGCATCTAATGATGAAAACCTCCTCGAGGCGCTGGAAGATGGGAGATTTGACACCTTACTTGAATTTTATCAAGAGAAGTTATCTATCCTAATAGAACCATTAGAGGCACTTATCATTGGCACAACTGATCTACATCCAACAATCTCTCTATAAAAACTAGCAAGACAAAAATATTTGGAACCCTTCAAAAGAAGGAAAATCAATTTAACCTGGTCATATACAGACATTCCAGGGTTCGATCCATATCTTCCAATACATCACCCGAATATCAGTCCAGGAGCAGACATCAATAATGGAAAACAACATGGATCAGGAGCAGGTATTCTATTCATCACACCACAAGGTCATACAATCCCAAAAGCATACAAATTAAACTTTTCATGCACCAACAATACAACAGAATATGAAGCTTTGGTTACAGGTATCAAAATGGCTATAGAATAAAACATTACACAACTACAAGTCTTTGGAGACTCTCAGCTCGTCATCAATCAAATTAATGATGACTATCAAACAAAAGATGAAAAATTGATGCCTTATAAAAAGATGGTTGACGATATCAAGAAGTACTTTGTAGAAATAAATTTCTAGTAGATTACAAGAAATGACAACAAAGTGGCAGATGTCATGGCTACACTTGCTTCTCTCCTTCAGACACAAGAAAATCAACAACGTTATGAATTCCTGGTGGAAGAATTGTTTTACCCTGCTCATAATTGTCTTGATTCCCAAACTATTTGTCACCTTGTTGGGCATGATTCCTCCTCTTATGGCCAAACTTACACATACCTGAAAGACAATACCCTACCCCTGACTTATCGAAAAAACAAAAGAGAAACTTTATTCATCAATCCTCCCATTTTACTCTCGTCGCGGATACCTTGTTTAAACGAGGTCTAGATGGTACTCTCTTAAGATGTCTCAAACAAGAAGAATATGAGAAGGCCTTACATGAAGTCCATAATGACATTTGTGGTACTCATTCAAGTGGTCTTACCCTTTCGAAAAAACTCATACGCTTGGGCTATTATTGGCCAACTATGGAACGAGATTCTTTTTAGATAGCAAGAACATGCAAACAATGTCAGATCCATGGGAATTTGATTCATGCACCAGCACAAGAACTTCATGCTTTAGCAACATCTTGGCCTTTTTCCAATGGGGTCTTGATCTAGTAGGAAAGATAAATCCTTCTTCATCTAATGGTCACAAATTCATCCTGGTAGCTACAAAATATTTTACAAAATGGATTGAGGTTGTACCTCTCACAAACATCATAGGAAAAACAAATTGCTGCATTTATCTTGAATTACATCATCTGTCGCTATGGAATACCAATGACCATTATCATGGATAATGGGCGACCATTCAAGAACCAGGATGTACAAGAGCTATGTGAGAAGTTCAAAATCCAACACAGATTCTCCACACCATATTTTCACAGGGAAATGGGCAGGCAGAAGCATCTAACAAAACTATTCTGAGAATCCTCAAAAAGATAGTGAATGACGTTGGAAGAGATTGGCATATTCAACTAAACCCTGCTCTATGGGCCTATCGTACCAGTATCCGCACACTAACATGTGCCACACCTTTCTCTCTTGTATACAGATCAGAAGCCATATTGCCAATCGGAGTAGAAATACCCTCTCTACGTGTATCAATAAAAGGTTTGATCCTAGATGAAGAACAATGAGTATCTAGACTGCAAGAGTTAGAATTGATCCATGAACGAAGACAAAATGTCTTTGATCTAAAGGTATATCAACAAAGAATGTGTCAGAGTTATAATCATAAGGTTAAACCACGAGTCTTTCAAGTTGGAGAACTAGTGCTAAAGGAAAATCCACGCAACTAGGCAGATCAAGAAAAGAAAGGAAAGTTTGAACCAAACTGGTTAGGTCCATTTGTGGTCACAATAGTATTTGGATCAGGAGCATATCAGCTATCAACACAGGACAGAGATCAACTTGAGGAACCTATCAATAGCATGCATCTGAAAAAAAATTATGTCTGAAAAAGCAGAAAAATTCAAAAACAGTGACAAAGTAGAAAAATAAAAAACAATGAAAAATAAAAAACAGTACAAAAAAAATAAAAAATCAGAAAAAGTGCAATAAAAACAGATGGTGAAAACTTGACAAATAGGCGTTATTTGTCTGGTAGCTCTTCCATCTATTAGTTCATGCATTTTTCCGCTTGCATCCATTCATTTTCCATTGACACTAACCATCATAAAGCCTTTGTACATATGCAGACATCCCAGATGGCTTCTTGCCATGGTTTGGATCATTGGATATATCATAACGACTTTGTTTCTAGGCTTGGGGCAAAATCCTACACCTAGCTGGGGGCAAAACTCTTGATCATTTTGAGCTTAACCAAACAAGTAGAACAACAATTAGACAACTTTTATCAAGCGAAAACTGAGACACATCCAACATTGAACACGAGATCAAACTATCAACTATCAAGCTATCACAAAATCAATCTAAGCACATCACACACTTTTCAGTGGATGATATATTTTTGGATAATGATTTTAACATGATTGTTTAACTTTTCTATATTGATTTTCACTATCATGATTTCTGAGTGACTCCAAGATGTCATTGACTAGAGGAACAAGGAAGGAACATGATATTTTTCTTGTCTATTGTCTGAAAATTAATCATTAATATGTGCAAATTTGTCTCGAGACATGATCATCAAAGTATCATTGAAGACATTTCCAATTTGCGTATTGAAATGATTAATATTGCCTGTTTTACACAAGCAACAATCAGGCTATCTCAGTTCAATTATACCTTGATGCTTGTGCTAACTTGCTATATCAAAATCCAGGAAATAAGTGCTCAGGTCATCATGGTTTGATTATACCATCGATGTTTGCACTCACTTCCCACATTTCAAAAGCTCAATGATGACAAAAATGCAATAACCCACTGACTGGTTCGGTCTTAGCTTTGCATTCCATTACATATCTATTTGCATTTTAGCTTGCATTTCATTCTTGTATGGGATCCTACATGCTCCTTTCATCCAAGGTTAAATTTATCGCAGGAATCATCAAAGTTGATAAATACTAAGAGGATTTTAGATCCACAGATGTGAACCACCTTGTTAGAGGATTTACAAAAGGCTTTTGGGCCTACCTGGTTAAGGGCTACAGACTTGTCAAAGATGTGAGTAATCAACAAGTATATGATCTATCAGATAGCACAGCTTGTTTGGTTAGATCCTTGATAGCTCGTTTCTAATGCATTCCAGCATTATTTCAGTCTTCTACACATTCAGACTCTCTCTATCTCATCAATCACTTTTAAACCCTAGCAACAGTATTGACCACAACAACTATATCAACAAATAACTTCAACAACTTAAAACCCTAGACATGATGTCCTTATAAAGGAATCTGATTTCATGTTGGTCCAATAGGATTACAATACAATTTCCTAGGTTCAATGCATCTAGACATATTCTTGTAACACGACACAAAAAGCACCGTTTAAGTGTCGGCACTGTCAAACAATCGGTGGATGGTAACTCATCACAAAGTTTTATTGGTTCATACAAAATACCGGTTGCCGATTTGTCAATAATGAAGACTAGTAAAAATGTGTTATGCCGCTTTGATTCCTCGTACTGCTTGGGATCCATGAACCGCTTGGGGTCGTCATGCCGCTTCAGACCGGGAAACACATTCTGCAAAACATCAATAGTCTAAAGACTATAATACAACATATCGGTTGGAACAAATACCGGTTGTGCTCTAACTCATACATATAAAGGAGATCTCAATGCAAGTGTGTGTCCATCAATGACAATCACAACATAATCATAAAAAATGCCAACAATCCCCCCCTTTGGCATTGATGGAAACACTTAGGAAAATAAAATTTTGACATCTAAGTGTTTTACAACAAAATCATTCCATTAGCAAAATTGCTCCCCCTAAGCATATACACTATCCCTTTGTCAATACAATGTATAACAATTTTGCATAAAGAGCATAAACATTGAGATATTCAGAGCATATATCAAAATTTGATTACCAGATGCTTCTCCCAAATAGAATACTTCTCCCCCTTTGCCAACAATGACAAAGTACAGTTGAATAACCCTGTTTCCATTTGATATTAAAATAATAAAAGTTTATGACAATAAGGAATGATACTTGTCAAAAATAGATTTAAAGTCCTGCAGGAATTGTTTCATCGACAAAGACCAAGACTCAAGTAGGGAGGTGGCTACTTCTTTCTCTGTCTGCATCTGGGAGACTTGTTCTTCCATGGCATTGATTGTGCTCATCTCCTATGTCATTGTCAAGGCATCCAGATTTAGATAGCACTTCTGAAGAATTTGTAGACGTGGGAGTAGAACAAGTTGTAACTCCTACAAATCTCAAGACTGAGTGCTGATCTCTTGCTCCATTTTTGCTGACTGGATGTGAAACCAGTGAACAGTTTGCCCATAAGCTGTAAAGGAATCATAAGGTGGGTTGAATGTGCTTATGTAGGACTGCAAGCCCGTTTGAAGCTTTTGCTTCTGAGCTAGCACATCATCATGGAACAGATGGGGTTGATAGATCTTGCTTAGTAGCAGATTCCCCTCATCTAGAGCGTCCCTTATATCCTTTTGGTCTTTTTGCAACTCAGACCGAAGCTCATTCAATTTCTTCACCAGGGCTAAATTAAAAGCTTTTTTATGCTCTTTCTTGACATTTGCCTTTGCTGCCTCTTCTAGGCTCTGCACCTGATCATCCACTACTGTACATAGGAGCTTAAGTTTAGCCAGTGATGATTCAGTGTTAGGAAGGTTTGTACTGGGTATCAAATCGGTAAGAGTGTCCACCGCAACTTGGATCACATCTTCCTCCTTTTTCCTCCTTATTGCTTCGAGGTGATCTTTAGCAATCTTAATGCTCTGTAGCAGTTCTGTTTCACTTGCAGACTAGAGGTCGATAGGACTGGTGAGGTCAGTCGGTTTGGCTAGACTACCGGTTTCCTTCGGAGTCTCCATCTGTGAGCTCTTCACCGCTTCTCTTTCCTTGTCCTCTTCAGCTTTCTTCTTCTCTGCTTCTCTTCTCTTCTCCTCTTCTTTGTCTTCCTCTTCTTTCTTCTTCCTCTCTGCTTCCTTCTTCTTCTCCTGTTCCTTATCTTCCTCTTCTTTCTTCTTTTTTGCTTCCTTCTGCTTCTCTTCTTCCTTTCTCATCTTCTCATCCTCTTCCTCTTTCTTCTTCCTTGCATCTTCCTGTTTCTTTTTCTCTTCATTTGCTTTTCTTTTATCCTCCTCTTTCTTTTTCTTTTCCTCTTCATCTTGTTTCTTCTTCTCCTCTTCATCTTTCTTCTTCTTCTCCTCTTCATCTTTCTTCTTTTTCCTCTTCTCCTCTTCATCCTTTGCCACTTCCTATCTATCCTCGGCTTGCTTATCAACCTGTTCAACCTGTTGCTCTTGTCCTATTGCCTCAGATGGTGTTTCCTAAGTAACATCTTCTACGTCCAGAGCATTGACATCAATAGTGTCAACCGGTTCAACAACCGAATTTCCTTCATCATCAAATGCTTCGTCCGGTTTGGATATAGCCAGTTCACTTTCAGCTTCCCGGTTGGCTCGACGTGCTTTGTGCATCTGAACCACTGTAGTCATATGCAGATGAGTGTCTTTTTCCACATCATATATTTTTCCCTCTAGCAACCAGAGTCTTCTTTTCCGAGTAAAGAAGAGTCCTTTATTCTGGTTGATGACATCGAATAGTTCTGAATTGGACAAGTCAAGGAAGTATTGAGCAAAAACCTTTTCCCTTATTTCCTATTCCTTTTCTATGGCAATGCATCATTTATTATATAAGGACCTATACAAAGAATCTGGTGTCTCAGATCTAATTTCTGAGGGCGACCGGTCATTAGCACATAAATATTTGATGATTTCATTCTCAACATCTTCTTTTTCATCATCATTGAAATCATCGAAACAATCAATCAAATCATTCAGTAACTTTCTCCTAATATTCTTGATTGTTCTTTGACAATGTGTCAAAGGTTTGTAGGAGGAGATGTCTATATTTACCGGTGCTGATGATGTCAGTTCATTCTTTGTCTTCTTCTTTACTTGCCTCGCCTTCTTTGGTTTTTTCTCAAAAATAGTTTCTTTTGAGTCCGGTGAGGTATTCCTTGTCTTCCTTTTTCTCTCAAAGACTTTAGCCGGTGCTGCTTTCGGTTTCTTCTTGGTCAGTGACCGCTTGGTCACTTTAGGACTTTCTGTAGTAACTGGTGCTGATGTTGTCGGTATTGCCTTTGCCTTCTTCACTGCAAGTTCTTTTCCTTTCTTTGCAGAGGATTCCTCGATCGATGTAACCCTTTCCAGATAGGTTTCGGTCCTCTATGCCTTAGGATCTAGGGGTGAGGCAATTAGGGTAGATGCATACCCGTCCAACGTATCATACATTACCTCATAGCCCATAGGTTCCACCTCTTCCTGTCTAGGCTCAACAGCCTCCATTATGCATTTATCCACCTGGGTAGTGAAACAGATGTCATCTTCATATTTCTTGACGATATCACCTGAGATCCTCATCCTTTGGCTCATTTTCTATCTGAACTCATCAAAATACTTGTTCAGGACATTAGGGTAACCAGTTCCAATTGCTTGAATTCTCTCCTTGATTTGCTTGGTTACCGGTTGGTCAGGAGACCACTGGACATCTCCTACTCTTGGGAAGTAACCTTGGAAATAGAAGAACAACCCAACCAGTAGTTGTCCAAACTTGAACCTTAGTGCATTATCCTATTAAATCAACTTCAGATTCAACATGAGTTGTCTCTACATACCGGTGCACAGGTCAAATGATGCATCCTCCTTTATCATCTGGTAAGCGGCATTTACCGCTGCAATAGATACATAGTTAATTCTGTTGGCAGAGAATGTTCTGTAGCCTATCACCATGCAGGCATACTTAACCAGATCATCCTTGATGGAGTTGACTATCATGCCTCTTGAGTCGCTCATTGAACCGGTGAGCTTAAACATCTCTGTTTTGCTTACCATCCTTAGGGCTAGCACATCCCTTGTATTGCAGAAACCGGTGACGGCATGAATAGCTTGTGGCATGATATCATGCATTCTCTCCAGGTACATCTTGTCACCATGGACTCTGCTCAAAATGATCCTTATATGATCCTCTGTAAAATCTTCCAAGAAGTAGACAACATTGTGGAGTTTCTTCTTCTCCAAAATATTAAACTCCAGTTTGATCTTCTTATCCTTTCCACAAAATAAACCTAACTGGGAGTGGATAGCTAGAGACCCTAGGTCTTCTATCTTGCAATCTATATAGTCAGAAATTCCCTCTTCTACTATCACACCAGCCGAAACTTGTGATAGGGCATTATACTTAGACTTCCTTTGAATGAAACTTGCAGACTCGACAGATGCACTAGAACTGGTATGAGATGCAGAAGCCATGATAGAAAATTTCAAGAACTCGAGAAATACCTTTTGAAACACATGAATTTAGGGCTTGTCGGGTCTCCTTCACTTCACACTCCGCCAGTTGTTGAATCACCGCTTTGTGTTCTCCACTTGATCGTTTGCAGTTTGAATTCCAAACTCCTTCGCGGTTTCTCAATTTCTCAAAATCTCAGCTCAAATCACCTTTTTGTCGCTCTGCTCTTTGAAAAACTTTTCTTTGCTTGAAAACTGATAGTGAGAAATGATTTGAAAAGTGCTTTTAAGCATATTCCTCACCTACCATCATTAATGCTCCTCCATTAGGGCGTAAACCCTAATTTGCCCTTTTTACTGTTTCTGGTCTTCTGTCACAAGATAGGTATCACACACCGGTTAAGGTCTTTTACCGATGTAAACCAGGGGTTTGAGACATTTCGCCGTTTGCTCCCCCTAAGCTTTTCTGAAGCTTAGTTTGTCGGTTCTATGATTTCCATACTAGGTGCAGAAACCGGTTCCTCTTGTAACATCGCTAGTTTCTTCTTCCAGGTTTTGTTCATGTCTGCTTGAACAGTGTCAATATCAATATTTCCTTTTGGAGTGACCGGTATATCATCAGATATGTCCTTTCTTGATCTATAGAATCTGGCAATGTGACCCGGTTTGTTGCAGTGATAGTAGACCAATCCAGGTGCTCTCCAAGGTCCATTGTTCATGTTTCCATTCTTCCTTCTGCATGTTGCAGCAGTGTGACCATGATCATGACAAACCCAACAGCTTGCTCTCCATCCAGTTGCCGGTTGATAGCCACTGTTACCTAACTTATGATTATAAGCATTAAACCGATTGGGGTTCCAGTTCATAAAAGATTCCGGACCAGATCCTTGAGTCCTCTGTGGATATCTTCCAGTGTTGTGCATGACAGACCTGCATTCATATGCTCTATGCCCAAACTTATTGCATGCATAACAGTTACCATTGAATCTACTAGATCTAGGCTTATCATTTAGAAAATAAGGAAAATTGTTGTAAGCCTTACTCCTACACACATTTGCATTATGTCCTTCTTTAAGATAGTTGAAGCAAATAGGTTTAAAGTTTTGCTTACCTTTACCTTTGAATGTCGGTTGCTTCTTTGATGCTTCAGCATTTGCACTAGAGGTCTCACCTTCCTCATGACCAGAATAACCAAGTCCATCAGTATTCTTGACAGGTTTGGCAGATCCCAAGCTTTTGCTCTAGCTTGATAGTACTCTTGTTGAACTTAGCAAGTATTTCCTTTGACTCAGAGAGTTCCTTGGAAATAGCAGCATTTGCTTCCATCAGGTTTTCATTCTCAGAGATGGTTGTGTTCAGTTCTCCTTGCATATCCTCCTTTTCCACTTTGCTTGCATGGAGTTGAGCAGTTAGAGCATTGATCTCTTGCTTCAACTTGGAGATCTCATGATCTTTATCCTTCACCAGATCTTCAGCCTTCCCCCGAGTTTCAAGCTCTTGACACATTCGGATAGTCAGTCCTTCCAACTCCTTTCTTAGGTTGGAGTTTGACTCATTCAACTTTTCTACTTCTTGAATTAGGGCTTCCATATCCGCTTCATCAGAGGAACTATTTTCAGATAGCTCCATTAGTTTCTCAGCATGTTCTCTCCTTTTTGCCTGAGAGGCCTTATATTTTATCATAAGCTCATCATAGGCTTGCTCAGACTAAGTGAGCCGATGAGTAAGTTCCCTCAGTGTGTATTCCCCCATATCTCTTTCCAAGTGGTTAAACTTATAGAAAGGTAGGCTCTGATACCAATTGATGAATACTAAGAGAGGGGGTGAATTAGTATGCCAAAAATCTTCACACTTAAACACTTTGCAAGACTAACACTAAACTGGTAAAACAGTTTAGCAGTTTAGCAGACAAACTGGTTAGTACATATGCAAACCAAATAGCAAATAATGCATTTACCCACAGAAGCACAAACACCATAACACAAAGAATTTTGACGTGGAAACCCAAATGGGAAAAACCACGGTGAGATGGAATTCACAAGTAACTATCTGCAGAATAGGAACCAGACCGGTTAAGGTCAGACCGGTTAAGGTCTTATAATGTTCTTTACTAGAACAGATCCTGTTAGGAATCTCAATCTCTGTTAGGAGATAAGTCCGATCAAAGACTACCTTGCTAGAGGATTTTAGATCCACAGATGTGAACCACCTTGTTAGAGGATTTACAAAAGGCTTTTGGGCCTACCCAGTTAAGGGCTACAGACTTGTCAAAGATGCGAGTAATCAATAAGTATATGATCTATCAGATAGCACAGCTTGCTTAGTTAGATCCTTGATAGCTCGTTTCTAATGCATTCTAGCATTACTTCAATCTTCTACACATTTAGACTCTCTCTATCTCATCAATCACTTTTAAATCCTAGCAACAGTATTGACCACAACAACTATATCCACAAATAACTTCAACAACTTAAAACCCTAGACATGATGTCCTTATACAGGAATCTGATTTCATGTCGGTCCAATAGGATTACAATACAATTTCCTAGGTTCAATGCATCTAGACATATTCTTGTAACATGACACAAAAAGAACCGTTTAAGTGTCAACACCGTCAAACAATCGGTGGTTGGTAACTCGTCACAAAATGTCGGTTGGTAACTCATTACAGAGTTTTAGCGGTTCATACAAAATACCGGTTGTCGGTTTGTCAATAATGAAGACTAGTAAAAATGTGTTATGCCGCTTTGATTCCTCGTACCGCTTGGGATCCATGAACCGCTTGGGGTCGTCATGCCGCTTCAGACCGGGAAACACATTCTGCAAAACATCAATAGTCTAAAGACTATAATACAACATACCGGTTGGAACAAATTCTGGTTGTGCTCTAACTCATACATATAAAGGAGATCTCAATGCAAGTGTGTGTCTATCAATGACAATCACAACATAATCATCAAAAATGCCAACCAAAGTATCATCACAAGTGTATACGCAATCAGACGAATGACTCATATCTCTTCAGATATTATCAACCCAACAAAAATCTTATGCTATCTCTCTCAACATAATCAACATCAGCATATTCGAATTTTTCTGCAACTTGATATTAACAAACTGTCAGTTCTTTATCTAATCAACCTTATCAAATCAAATCAAATCAATCAAACCTAATTGACTCTATCATGCCTTATACAGGATGTATCCTTCTTGAAACCAAACGATCCGATTCATGTCTTATACAGGATGTATCCTTCCTGAAACTAGATGTTTTGATCATGTCTTATACAGGATGAATCCTTCCTAAAACCAGATGCTTTGATCATCTTTGTCTTATATAGGAGGTTTCATTCCTGAAACCAGATTGAATCTCGATCTTATCAATCAATCAAGCTAATCGAAGAACTCACATTTTCATCAAACACAGTTGCAGAAATCAAATCATTTCTATCGGGATATCAATTTCGCAAAAACTCTAAAGATCAATTATCTCAATTGATCTCCCAAGGGGGCATCATCATACTGGAATTTAGCAATCAAGAGCTGGGGCATCCTATCAAACCGATATCATCATCAAAATGAGATTATTCTTTGAATCAACGCATCATCACACCTTGCTTCAAAGAGGGGGAAAATGTATACACCTCAAAATGGTCTGAAGATAATTAATTGAATAAGCAATTATTTAATTAATCCTCCTCCCCAATTTAATTGAATTCATCAACAATTTGATTAAATCCCCCTTTTTCATCTACTTATTAATAAATCTAAGGATTTATTTAATAGGTTCATTTCAATAATCCCCTTTGATTAATTAATTCAAATTAATTAATTCTTCTCCATCAAAATCATTTCTTCTAATCCTCTAATTAATTAAAACAAATCAATTATGAGTTGTTGAAATTAATAAGCCTTTTCTTCCTATTTAAATTTTTAAATTCAAATTATCCTAACTTTTAACCACCTAACCCAACCATTCCTAAACCTGACCCATTCCATTTACCCACATGTCCCCTTTCCTTCAACACTTTACCCTCTCATGAGCAAATCTTTGTGACACTTGTCACTAAGTGTTCCCTTTCATCTAACCTCTTCTAGAATCTTTGTGACACTTGTCACTAAGTGTTCCCTTTCATCCAATCTTTTCTAGAAGCTTCTTGACACTTGTCACCATGGAGATGACATTGTCCCCTTTCATCCAATCCCTTCTCCTACCAACCTCCGATTGTCCCCTTTAATCCAACCTCTTTGCCAATCACCTCCAATTTAACCATTGATATCTTCAGACTTAATCTTGACCGTTGATTCCTGCCACCTCACCCCTAGCCTTGGAAATCCTATAAATAGACCCCATTTTGGAGTTCAAAGGGCCCTCGATTGATCCCAAATCCCATCTCATTTGCATTCAAGCATTGTTATTATAGGCATATAGCTCTTAGCAAATCATTCTTAGCATTGTTATTATGTTCAATTTTAGCTTAATTGCATCTTCATTCTAGCTTATTTTCTAGAATAATCATGAAATCATTTAGCTTAATCATGCTATCATTGCTAGCTTATGCATCTTCATCATTTAAATCCTCCATTTAAGTGTAGTCAAGTCACTGGAATTTGCATAGCCAGATCTGAGAGCAAAATTCATACTCGCATTTACTAGGAGGCAATAGATCGATTAGCTATGGTTTTATCTTTCATTGATAAATTTTCTAACCATTGCTTGTAATGATCTATTGAGTGTCTTTGTGTTGCAACTGCAGGTATAACAGGTACACACTTCACAGATACACGACAGTTACTCCAAATGCACATTTCTTTGGATTTAATCTCAACTGATATCTTTCCAGCCTATCAAAGATCTTGCTTAAGATGTTTAAATGTTCTTGTCTTGTATGAGATTTTGCAAGTATATCATCTACATAATCTTCCATAAATGTATGTATCATATCATGGAAAATTGTTGTCATAGCTCTTTGATAAGTTGCTCCTGCATTCTTAAGCCCAAATGGCATAACATTCCAGCAATAAGTACCCCATGCACAGGTGAATGTTGTATTTTCTTGATCTTCTGGGGTGATTCTTATTTGATTGTATCCTGAGAATCCATCCATTAATGAAAGCATCTCATGCCCTGCTGATAAGTCCATAATTATATCAATGTTGGGTAGTGGGAAATCATCTTTGGGACATGCTTTGTTCAAATCTCTAAAATTGGTGCAGACTCTTATGCTTTTATCTTGCTTTGACACTGGCACAATGCTTGAAACCCATTCTAGATAGGCAACAGGTCTTATGAAACCCACATCTAATAGTTTCTTTAGCTCGACTTTTACAAGAAGAGTGATGTGTGGATGCATTTTCCTAGCTTTTGTTTATCTGATTTCGCTTTTAAATCCACATTGAGATGATACATTATAAGATCTGGATTAAGTCCTGGCATGTCTACATAGGACCAAGCAAAATTTATTTGTCTTTGCCTGAAGAATTCTATGTATTCTTTCCTCTCTTTATCTAATAATGAGGCAACGAAATGAAGTATCTTGGGATCCTTTGATGTGCCAATGTTTATTGCTTCTGTAGGTTCTATTAGAATAGCAATTCTCTCCTGAAAATATGTAGGGAGGATGTCAAAATTTCCATCTTCTGGCGCCTCAAAGAGGTTTTCACCATCAGATACGTCCTTTATTTTTCCTCTTGATTGATCTAGTGTTGCCATGAAATGGTTTTCAACAGTAGGTCTCTTTCCTTGTTTTATTTCAATTTTATGACTGGAAAGCTTGGCATTCTCCTGACTGGAAGAAATGCTACTTGATTTTTCAATGGAAGATATCTTAGGTGTTATGGGTTCGACAACATTAAGATACACAACTAAGTCATGATCATTGGAAAAGACATCTAATTCAAGGTTTTCTAGTATATCCCAATCAATTAGTTTTGGATGAAGAAGGGGTAAGTCATAATCATCGTCATTGTTAGGTGCTTCAAAGTTCATGACATAATGGTCATAATTTGGCGTAGAGTAGGTAATGTCATAGATAGAATGATCTTGAGGATAGTCTCTCCCAAGTGTTCTCCAATTAGTTCTAACAAAATCAGTATTAGTATTTTGTAGTTCACACTCAAATGGTTCTTTATATGACATTTGTCCCTTAAACGAATGGATTATATCAACACACACATCTTTAGTACTACAAGTTCCTTCTTGATTATTTTCAATAAATTCATTTGCATTTTGAAGTTGACATACTCATGTACATGATATAGAGAATTCTTTTGCTAGCTTTTGTCTTCTTTCAAACTCAGCTTCTTTTGGACTAATAGTCAATCCTACTTGACTATCTCTTAGTTCTTCTATGGTTCTGCCATACCTTGGTACATCTCACTCCTTATTTGATAGAAATTTAATATTTCCAGATGCTTGATCCATATCCGTTTGTGCTTCTTGTGGCATTACTTCTTGGTCTTTTTCATCCCCTTTCTTTTGTTGTCTTGTATATGCCTCTTTTCTCTGGATTCTGAGTTCTTCTTGTCTTCTTTCTAACTCTATCTTTTGTTTTGTAATAGACAAGTCTTCCTTTGTGATAGCTGCTCGCTCTTCATTTTTTTCTTCACTTGATATACTAGATGAGACATTTGGACCCCATTCATATTCATTTGAATCTGTCTCTGAACCATTGTCTAGGACTACACCACTATACCACACATGAATGTTGTATGGTGCAAAAAGTTCCCTGATTTCCGCCATCTCTATTTTCACTGCTTCTGGAATATCTTATTCAGATTTTGCATTTGCTTGTATTCCTTGAACTTGTTGACAAGATTCTTCTTTTCTTTTGATTGCAATCTCCTCTTCTTGTTTCTCATGTTCTTCTTGTTTCTACTTATTGGCTACTATTTCTGCTACTTGATGTAGCTTTTCTTGCCATTTTTCTTCTTTAGAGACTGATTTCTTTCTCCACTTTGGCTGTTGATAATTATGGTGCTTTTGATTTGATTTTAGATATCCAAGTCCTGATTTATCTTCTTTAGATTGCGAGTGAGGACAAATAGGTTATGAAATACCTTGATGTCGCTTACCAATTGGTCTTTTTCCTTCATATCCCATTTTTTCCATGATCTTATAACCATTGCCATATTGTTCTATGGGAATATTGACTTTTGCAGGTGCTGCTATAGTTTTATTTTCATCTTTGTACAACCAACCAAGAATGTCCTTGTCTTCAGTTTCTTCTTCAAGTGTTCCAACTCTAACAAATGGTTCATTAAACATGTCTTTTGATTTCTCTGAGGTCCATGATTGGATATTTGTAGGCTTTTCATATGATTTAGGTGAAAGAGGAAATTATGCAAAGAATATTTTTCCATTCCTTCATTTAATTTGTGCTTTTTCTCGAAGGTTTCCCATAACTTTTCTTGTATTTCTTTGGTAGGATATACTGATTCTCTGTTATGTGGAACTCTTGTATCTTGTGTTGGCTTCAGATTATTGCAATATTGGCTAGAGTCTGTAATTATAGTGACCTCTTGTCCTTCATGACGAAAATTTACACATTGATGATATGTAGAAGGAACTGCTTGCATTTTGTGAATCCACGACATTCCTAGAAGAATGTTACAAGAGAGGTTCAAATCTAAAACCTGACATAATGTATTCCTTTCCACAGGTCCTATTTTGATTGGTAACACCACAGTTCCTTTAGAAGAATTCTCTGCTTCATCATAAGCCTTAATGGCTATTTTCTTCTTTGGATCTATTGCATTTTCTGAATATCCCAAAGCGTTTATTAAACTTAATGCACAAATGTTTAAGCCTGCTCCACCATCTATGAGTACGCGTTTGACACGAGTTTTATTAATGGTGACTTCAACATGTAAGGGAGCATTGTGAGGATGTTGCAAGGACACGTCATCATTTTTAGAAAATGATAAGCAATGAGGGTCTATAAGGTGTCCCACCATGTTTTGGAACTGATCCACATCCAAGTCTTTTGAAACTGTTGTTTCTACTAAATCTTTTTCCAAAATTTCCTTATGTATAGGTGAAACTTTGAGAAGTTCCAAAATTGATATTTGAGCGGGTATTCTTTGTAATTGCTCTACTAAATTGTATTGTTGTGAAGTGGATGTTGAGTCTTTTGTTATACCCGGAAAGGTGACCTTCGCTTTGCTTCTCGTAATGACATTGATTGGCTCTGAAGGTGTGTTATCTTTAACAATGATGACATTTACCATATCATCATATGTATAAGTGTAGTTCACTTTGGCTTTGCCTTTGTCATCTTTTAATTGGGATTGTTCACCTTTTTCATAATTCGGAAGCGAAGTTTTGAAGGCTAGGTGTGATTCATTTGTCTTATGGCTATCCACTGCGATAGTTCTATTATCGATTAGATCTTGGATAAGGTGTTTCAATATCTAACAATCATTAGTTTGGTGTCCTTTGTTCCTATGGTAATTACAAAAATAATTGTCATTCCACTAGTTAGGCTTGACTTGTGGTTCATAACTTCTTGCTTCTGGTAAAACAGTCAATTTGTTTGCAAAAAGAGTTTTTAAAGCTGATTCCAAGGGTTCTCCAATGTTTTTGAATTTCCTACGAGGATTGGAGAAGAAAGACTTGGATTTATTGCTTTCTTGATTGTTATTGTTTGGGATTTGACTTGATAGATTAAAGATTGGTTGTTGTTTCATAGCACTATTGTCGTCATTTCCTCCATTGATGACATTCCTATTCTTTGACCAGAACTTGGGTTTGTCATTGTTGTTGTTGTTGTAAGAATTATTGTAAAGTTTTAGCTCTCCTTTCCTTACCATCGCATCTTCTATTTTTAGACCATTTTCAATCATCTTGGTGAAAGAGGGAGGACATTGCATTTTCAGTTGATAACTCATTTCACTGATAAGATTATCAATGAATATGTCCATCTTTTCTTGATCAAGTACATCTCTTGGATACCTATTAAATATCCGTTTCCATTGCTGCAAGAAGATCATAAAAGATTCACCATTCTTTTGTTTAACATTGCATAAATCCAGCATTGTTATCTCATTCCTTACATTGTAGGAGTATTGTGAAATAAATCTATTCATGAGTTCTTCAAAAGATTTGATTCCAGATGGTAATCTTGAAAACCATTCCATTGATTGTCCATTTAAAAAACTAGGGAAAAGATGCATCAGGTATGTTTCTGTAGACACTTAAAAATAATTATTTTAATTATTTTTAATTCCTCACATAATTAATTAATTAATTACGTTAATTAAAATTATTCTCAATATTAATTAAATATAATTAATATTGTCACTATAGCATATGATTTATTTAATAAATCAATCCCTTTCTTTATTCTTCTAAAAAATCAAATCCTCACAAATCTTCCTCTTAGCTAATTAATTTCAATTAATTAGTTAACCTACATGATTCCTACAAATCATCTTCTTAATTTGTCATTAACCTAATAAATTCTTCTAGAAACTCCCTAAACTCACTTAACATTATTCTTCTAATTTTTTATTCCCTCCACTCATTCTCTCTCCTAGTCAAATTCTCCTACAAATATAAATCCCACCTAACATTTCCTCTAATCCCCCTCCTAATGAGTCGTTAATGGCTAATCATCATGATTAGCCACAAAGTCAACTCTTTGTCCTTTCATCCAACCACTACCTTTAAATGCTCTTTTTCTAGATGAATGTAAGATTTTCGAAATCTCACATTCCTCTAGGCATTTCCCTCTCCCAAGGAATTTTTAATTCCTTTTTATTCTTCTAATCCCCATAATATCCATTTTTGGAGAATTTTTAATTCCTCCAATGCATCTTGTAGAGTATGGAGATATGAAATGCCTTTAGGGCATATTTCTTGGTCTCCACACCCGCTCTTGGAGCTTGTGTGAGCTCACAAGTAAATCGTAGCCCTTCATCTCGAATTCATCCTAGCCATTCATTTTCCTCTCCTCTTCCTATAAAATAGGGTTCCATCCCTTCATTCAAAACATCTTGAAATCCAGTAAGCTTATGCTGCCCTTTTGAGCCCAGGAAATCATCTTGGCAACTTGATCATCTCATCCTTATCATTCATCCTAATCATTTGTGCACAATATTGGAGAGTCATCCACATCCAGCAATCAAAGGAGCACATCAAGTGGAGCATTATCAAGGGGTGCCTTCACTTCATCAAGGTCAATCCGAAGGAGAAGGTAAAATAGCAAGGTGAAATGGTCTTTTAATGATATTTTAGCATTTTGCATGTTTATTTCATTATGTTTTGATCAGTTTACCTTTCAAATATGTTTTCCCCTCTTCAGTTTCGTCGTGCGCAAATTCCATACTCATAGTACAAAACTCCCTATTGTGATCCTGAGGATCAGATTTTCCATCGTACTTGTCATATTTAGGGATCTCACAATGCTGTAGAAATGGTATCATATTCAAATTTTTATCGAAAGGATACAGACATATATCTTCTAATGAATACTTCTTGGAGCTTGCTCCATTCTGTATATCTTGTATCTGTTGTTGTAGAGTTTGCATTTGTTGAGTGAGATTTAACAATGGATTATCCATACGGTTTTTCCTTATTTCTTCATAAGTTCTTTTATCACTACGCTCTCTTTTTGTGTCATCATGTTATTTTCTTGTCTCTTCATGACTTTTTTTGTTTACATCTTCATTATTTGGATCATCTGTGTTTTGGGTGTTACTTGCCTCTGCATCTTGTTTCAAGCTTTCTATGTTAAAGTCTTGTGGCAATTTAGCTCCTGATTTTGCCAACATCAAAAGATATTTCTCTTTTTGCTTTGCCAATAATTTTTCCATTAGTCTATCAAATTTGAAATCTTTCTCAAGGTCTCTAATGGTGTTATTGACCGCTTCTTCGTCAATAGCCGTATACCCAAAAGTTTGGAACATTGGATTATCTTCTTTCTCCATTTGTTTTTGTTGTTTTCTAAGTTGTTCGTATTGAGCTCTAGTCCAAACTGGCATGTGATTGTTTCAAAAATTTTGAAGTTTCCAAAAGATAACTCAATAGGTGATTATTGGTTTAGGAAGACATGCTTTGTTGATTTTACCACTATTGTTTGTTCATTGTGATAAAGCGTGTCTTTGTTGAAAAGCACGTCCTTGCAAAATTTCTCCGTCAAATTCTATCCTACAACCACGTAAATAATGACGAAAACGGTGTAGGAATGTCCTATGTTTTAATAAGATCTTGTGATTGATATACAAGAATCTTATTCTTTTCTGAGTAGCTTTATAACTGGGTTTTCTTTTCTTAAGGCGATACTTAAAAGTCATATAAGCATCTAATAGTTTACAAGTTTGTTTGATTCCAATGTTGGTGCAATTTTGATTTTGATATGACCTAGGTTCAAAATAGGAAAGATGTATCCAAGATAATGAACACAAGATGAATTGATCAAGTTTCGTGATAGAGGATTTGATATATCTTGATGAGAAACTTGACAATGATGTTGATTTTTGCACTTAAAATGTTTGAATCAATAGCTTGTTGAATGTTTATGCTTATGGAAACCTTTCGGAAATAGTATGTTGGATTAGTGACCCAGTTAGTGAACTAGATTGAAAATGTGTGATAGTTTAGAGACAAATCTACTCAAGAAGTGTTTTGATACTGATGCTGAAATTTTGGTTTGATATGCTTTTTATATGTGAAAAAGCCTTTGTGCTAACTCTTGTGGTAAAGAGTGTTAACTTATGGGATACAAACTAATAATTTGTTGCTTGCAAGCGCTATTCTGACTATGTTTCAAGGATTCTTTTCAAATCTTTTAGCAAGTTGTTGGATTTTTGTTCATTTTTAGATGATGATTTTCTTCAATTTTTGACCATTTTGAACATGTCACAGACATAGAAGACACAATGTTTTGAAAAACAAAATGCATAAGCAAGTACAAATCCTATGGCAGGATGAGACAATAATTGTTGAATCTCACATGGGGTTTCCCCTGAGGCTACGCTATTGAAAGCGGATATTTAGATGCTTGACCCCACTGGCTCCACCCTCGACACTCACTTCTCCGGGGCAACCAAGCACCAGTTTCCATGAAAACTCCCCATAGAAAAATTTATATCTCTACTAAGAACCATATGTGTGTGAGCCACTTCAGAGGTTTGACCTCCTACACCAACAATTAGAAGGATTTTGGCAACTAGTACAAGTGTTTTTTAGTAAAGGCTTCTGGTCATGTGGCCATACATGCGACACTTTCAGCTCTGTAAATACAGAAGGTTCCCAGCCTATAGAGGTTACGCTCCATAGGGTTTATGGGGAAACATAGTGTCGGTATGAACTTATCTACACATGTTGCTTATGACTTTCATCACAAACACGATTTATTTAGAGTGGATTGGAAGGACTCGGTATTAGCCCGTTTCCACTTGGGTCATTCCCTTCTCACTGACCCCCTCAAGGTAGATCGGGAAGGCAGGCCCTCTAAAGGTTATACATAAAAGAAAGTAGGTATGGTTATCTGATCACCCTATGAGGGTGAGAGCATACTTACCTACTACTTCATCAAGCACGGAAAACACAAGTTTATTTTAGGCTTCTAAAATCTATGTATAACTACTTTAAAGAAGTCACTCAAAATGCAAGTTGCATTCTGTCAATTTATCCCCTTAGTTAAGCTAAATGAGCAAGATATGATGTGTTACTTTCCAAAATAGAGCTCTTAATTAACTAGGTGAGGAAATGCCTGAAATTTGCTTAAAAAGAATCCTGCACATAGACATGTTAGTGGTTTGAAAATTTCAGTTCTTGGACATTCAGACCTACAAGAAAATTTTGTCAGTTGCAAATAAAAGCGCTATCCTAACAAATGCGTTGTCGTTTACCTCTAAAGCGCTAACCTAAAGGACAAAAGCGCTAACCTGGAATACAAAAGCGCTACTTTGCGGACTAAGAAGCGAGAATTCACTGACAAAAGCGTTAACCAAACTGACAAATGCGTTAACCTGAAGGACAAAAGTGTTGTTCTGAAGATTAAATGGATTGATTTACAAACAAAAGCGCTAACCTAAATGACAAATGCACTAACTTGCAGGACAAAAGCACTAACCTATCAAATAAAGGCGCTGTCAGAACTCACACAGGCATGAATTTGTATTACAAATGAGTTAAATTTGCTTTTGCGAGAATTATATAGGATATTAGAAAGAATATGTGAGGCTCTGAGCCCCACGGTGGGCGCCAAAATGTGTCGACTTGAATTTCATCATCAAAATACTACCTGCAATATGTTAGTTTCACAAAATACAAAGGAAATGCTACAGGAAATCCAAACTCAACCAATGAAACTACATGAAATTGATATTAAAATAAAAACTTTATTTTTTACCTTCATGATTTAAGTCTCATTGTGTCCTAACTCCACTGTTCCTGGTTGTAGATGGTATGCTCTCAGACAAGCACTGATAGCTTCCAAGATGGCATATGAAGAAGGGACTGATAACTGATAGTTAACTGATACTATGATATGCAATACTAAATGATTATGCTATACTAAATGATTATGCTAAATGAGAAATGCTAATTTGCTTAAAGATTAAAACTCACAGATGCATAAGTTTTCATAAATGGTTAGCTTGAAAACTCACTTGAAGACTAACTCTTTCTCAACTCAAACTCTTGATTTCATAGACTTTGAGAGGATAAGATGATGTGGCTTGAATCAACGGTCATGATCAGATCTGCAGATTTGGATGGCTATGAGCAAAGGTGAAGGTTGAGAGAAAGGGGGAAAGAGAAGACAAGTGTCACTCATCTCACCTTGACTGGGTTGCTGACTGAAGGAATCTAGGGATGGTTGGAGAAGATTTAGGAATGAGAGGACAAGTGGACTCAAGTCCTTCCTAAGATGTAGGGATGTTGGAGGGAATATAGAAGAAAATTTAAGAAATATGTATACGTACACAATATTTCATTAAATTCGGAGGTTGGAGATAAATGATGAATTAATATTTAAGAAATATTAATATCTTTAGCCACATGATTGATGAGTTGGCAAAGGAAAGATGAAGTGGAGATGGAAGGATGAGTTGGAAAAGAGATTAAATAATTAAAAATTATTTAATATTTGAGACTATATGATAGAAGAATAACCATTAGATATTAGATATTCAAATGATTGGAGGAAATAATTAAATATTAGATATTTAATTAACTTGATTAGAAGAATAATTAAATATTAGATATATTTTTTTATATTCCAGATCATTTACAAATATTTTGCTCATACGAGCATCAACTTGAGACCATTACATGACACTAATATTTTCTCATATCGAGCAACCACAACCATGACACTAATACTAGCTCTTTTCGAGCAACCACACTAGAATCAACCTATGGAAGACCAAGAGTCACAAATTAGAATCCACTTATTAGAAACCACCTAGAAGCCAATTGTGAAAGACTAAGAGTCACAACTTTGAATTCCATATTAGATGTCCCTTTGGGATTTGAACTTTGATCTCCACAATGAGAACTCAATGCTTTAACCAATAGAACACAACCCCTTGGACAAATATTAGATATTTAATTAATTAGAGGAATGGGATAGATGAATTAATTAATAAAATATTTCAATTAAATTAATTAATAGAAAGACACGAAATGAATTAAATAAATTAATCTTTTCAAATTAACTTTTTAATAGAAGAATAAACATTAAATAACTATAAAATATTTATTTAATCGCTCATAGCCATTTTTATGTGTATACACCTATAATCATTGCCAGTCTATGAAACCGATTTTTTTTGATGCATTTGGTCAAACAATTCACATGCCTTCTATGCTTCCTCATTTTGTATACATGTCTACTAGGACACTTGCAACTACAACATCCGAGGAAAATCAACTTTCATTAATGCTTTGATGGATGTCTATGCCCTGTTCTAAAGTTCCCATTTTGGCATAGGATAGGAGCACAATGACAAAAGTTGAATAACCCAGTGAATTTGCTTATGAGATGCTAAGGCATTTCCAAAGAATCTGTTTTATGTATATCATGAAAACATCACATTTAATGAGACCATAACATTTGAGGCATTTTGTCAAATGGTTCAAGCGCCTTTTGTATGCTTCCAAATTTTGTGTACATGTTTACCAAGGCATTTGCAACGATGACATATGACGGAAGTCCACATTGCATTTTGGTTTTATTGATATCCATACCTAGTTCTGAAGCACCCATTTTTGCACAAGGTTGAAGGATATTGGAAAAAGTTTTTGGAGATTGGTCTTACACCTACCAATTGCATTCACTTAAAAATTTCTAAGGCATTTTCAACTATTCATTTTGTGCGTATCTTGTAATCATTGCATCCCATGAGACAATATCTATTTTAGGTATTGTATCAAACAATGCACGTGCCTTGTGTATGCATCCATATTTCACATGCATGTCTATTAAGTATTTATAACTAATACATTTGACTTAAATCAGATTGGACGAAGGCAAATATCTCGGTGGAGAATGCTAAGATTATGTAGGATCTGTGATGATGGCATAGTGGATGACTTTAAATTTTATTGCCGTCGCACAACTAAGTAGATACTATTTATGCCGATACGAGAATTTTTTTAATTGAAGTGACCACATGATATAATTACCCATAAAACCAGCTACAACGATGTCATTTTAATGTACCTACCATTTTATCACTTCAATGCAATTTTTGAGGAAACACTACAATGACACAACATTTCTTTGAGACATTTTATTTAAGAGATTTAAAGCATCCCCAAGAACACCATTTTGTGCATATTTTGCAACCATTGTAGTCCATGATATCATATTTTTCAGAGGCATTTTGTTAAACAATTCCTGTGCCTTGTCTGCATGCTTCCACATTTTGCATATGTATCTACCGGGGCATTTACATCAACAACATGTGACAAAAAATATACTATCTTATATGCTTTCATTGATGTCCATACCCTCCTCTAGAGCTATTAATTTGGTGCAAGTTAAATGAGCAAAATTGCAGAATAACAAAAAATATGTAAAAATAAAATTACCAGGAGCATTGCCTTTGAAGATTTGGGCACTCAGAGTTTCCAACCAACCTACATACCCCACGACTGATTAATAAATGGCAAAATTGAAAGGCAAAATGTGCCACAGTGGATCTTTCACAATAGAGGGAGCCATTTATCATTATAACTTAAGCTAGGTACGCTATTTTTTTTTATCGACAATTGAAGCAATTTCTGACAATGACAAAGTGTCTTAGGCGCAAGACTCCTGAATTCCAGTGGGGAGTTCCCCACAATAAAATAGCCTATCGACTAATTAAAATGAAAAGCACCCAACAACACCTAATAGTAAAGAATCATCACCCCACTCCCCCACCCACACCCCCACCCCACTTCCAAAAAAATAAAATAAAAAAATCAATGATGGTTGAACTAAAAACCGACAATTGTAGATGCAAATTTTTTGATAAAACCCGTGTGTTTATTTATCATTCGATGTTTTGGTCACACTTAGTGAACCATTACCAACATCAATTGTAGATATAAACTTTTGGATAAAAACTATGTTTATTTTTCATTCAAGATTTCAGGTCACACTTAGTGAATCATAACAACATCAATTGTAGATGCAAACTTTTGGATAAAAATTGCATGTTTATTTTCGTTCAAGAGTTTGGTGTTTATTTATCATTCGATGTTTTAGTCACACTTAGTGAACAATTACCAACATCAGTTGTAGATGCAAACTTTTGGATAAAAACCGTGTGTTTATTTTTCATTCGAGATTTCAGGTCACACTTAGTGAATCATAACAACATCAATTGTAGCTGCAAACTTTTGAATAGAAACTGCGTGTTTATTTTCATTCAAGAGTTTGGGTCACACTTAGTGAATCATCATCACCTAAAATGTCGAATGGAAAATAAACACACAATTTTTATCCAAAAGTTTACATCTAAAATTCATAGACCGTGGAAAACTTATACCTCCAACCAACATCACCTAAAACATCAATGAAAAATTAACACACAATTTTTATCCAAAAGTTTGCATCTACAATTCATAGACCGTGGAAAACTTATACCTCCAACCAACATCACCTAAAACATCAATGAAAAAATAACACACAATTTTTATCCAAAAGTTTGCATCTAAAATTCATAGACCGTGGAAAACTTATACCTCCAACCAACATCACCTAAAACATCAATGAAAAATTAACACACAATTTTTATCCAAAAGTTTGCATGTACAATTCATAGACCGTGGAAAACTTATACCTCCAACCAACATCATCTAACACATCAATGAAAAATTAACACAATTTTTATCCAAAAGTTTGCATCTACAATTCATAGACTATGTAAAACTTATACCTTCAACCAACATAAAAATATTCCCAGAAATTTCTTCCCAAATAGATACAAAATACATATCTTAAAATAAACATTATAAATCTCTTGCTTTCCTCTATAACATCAAATTTTCTATCCACATATTATTTGGGTAGTAGACAAAACCAGCCAAATACTTATGACACCATCGAACTTTGTACACCTTCATTTGTATTTCACGTGCAATTTTCTACTTATTAAAAGGAATCAATTGGAGATATTCTAAAACCGCTATTTGCAAAACCGCCTTCTTCATAACCGGATTTCCAGGATCTCCTGATACAAAAACCTACACGCTATGTTCTCTTTACTCACATGATTCCGGCGCCACTGCAACAACAATCCCACGCCGAAAACGTTTTCTCCGACGGCAGGAGTTGCCGGAAAGTTTCTGCAGCGTATGAAGTAATTTAAACTAAACAAGGCTGGATCTGATATACACACACAAGATATATTGCACTCATATATGCAATAAGGCCGTCCCCAAGGCCCCGGTCGTATGGACGCAGATTTCACCGAGGGCCCTTCGCCGGCCATAGCGAGATGGAGCAGTACTGTTTCTCAAAGGTTTCAGCATTATCTTGACAAATCGACTCCTCATTACACAGGCAGATGGCTGGCGCTGCTTCTTCTGGCGGCCATCTATGTTGTGAGGGTGTATTACTTGCAGGGGTTTTACATTGTCTCATATGGCCTGGGGATATATATATTGAATTTATTGATAGGGTTTCTGTCGCCGCAGGCCGATCCCGAGATGGAGGGCCCTGCCCTCCCCACCAAGGGCTCTGATGAGTTCAAGCCCTTCATTCGACGCCTCCCCGAGTTTAAATTCTGGTATGTTAAGAAGATTTCGCAATTCGTATTGATTTTTTAAACTTATTTTCAGCTTGGGACAATGCATGGAGAAGAAAATGTGCATTTAGTAAAATTGCTTCGAGTTTTTAATTTTTTAATTTTTTAATTTAATGAGTCAACTGAGGGGTTAGGGCCCTCTCTCACAAAATAATTATATCGTGACAATATTTATTACCTCTAAACAGGGGATATCATGCTTCAGACCCGTGGATCGGTGAGCTAGAAAATTATACACGGTCGCAATCTACTTAACTGCATAGATATCCTTGAAATTTACTAGAAGAGTCTAACCCTTTACATGAGGACGTAGGATCCTCTGGTTGTCGACTTGAATACTTTTTGCTGAGGATGGTTTCTTCTAGTTCTTTTAGATTCCGCCTTACTTCAAGCATTTGTATTTTTCAGAAGGGTTTCCTTGGGAGGAACAATCAAACTTGGTGGAATTGGACTGTTCAACAACCTGATTAGTGCCTCTCAAGTACTTGTTGGGCCTATTCTGATGTTTATACATGTCGCCTATTTTAACGTTTATACATGTCTAGTCGGTACAATTGATATTTGCATTTCCAAGGGGTACTACTATCTACGGTGAGCAGAAACCCGTAGTGGTATATGGTTGTCAGTGCCTTGCTTGTCCCATGATCCTTAGTCAGACTATTTAATTGTGAGTAATAGGCTAGATGTGGCAAGACTGATCTATGTTGTGGAAGCTTACAACCATTGATAAGAATTATACCTTGAGTATATGGACATGATAGGCCCAATCTACTGTGGAGGGTGAGAGGGACTGTGACTATTTTCTCAAAGAAGAAGATAGATGTCTTGGGCTTTGGTATGAGAATTACCCAATGAAAAAGGACAGTCCAATACTCTTTCCAGTGACATATAAATTTTATGTGACATATTATTGTAGGGGATTTGGGAAGTCTAGGCCCCTACTATAACTATCATAGAGTATAACTTTGAATGCCATCGTAGGGGCTTGTTTTCTCCGACTCATCCATTTTGATAGCTTGGATCTTGAATGAATGTTTTATTGCAACGAGACCTGTTGATTGCTAAAAATTTAGTGTTCTCTATTTCCACTCGAAGGTTTGGGCTTCTAGACATTCATGGTGATGATGTTGAATAGCGGTTAGTCTTACTTATGCCATAGTGGTCTTAGTAAGTGAGGTGGAGTTACATTAAGTCATGAGAGAATTGCCCCCATCATAGAGAAATAGGTCTCGTTCTCTTGAAATAATGTATTAATGGGTAAAGCACGAAGCATATAATTTAGTTTATAAATGTGGGAATCAGAAGGTGCTAGTGTTTTTGGTCATAGTTGAATTTGCATGTTCTCCCTTTCATTGCCTTCTAAAAGGGAAATCAAGAATACTTAATCCTTTTTTCATGATACAGTGTGGATCAAGTTGTCAAGTAGCTGTGGTTGACTACTTAGGTTGGCTGTTTGGGGCATGCATTGCTACTTAGTTGGAAAGATGGCAATTGCTAGCTTCCAACATGTATACTTAAGTTAAGTTAAGATGAAGCAACTAACATGCTGGAAAGATATGCTTAGGCAGAATATGACATTATTTGACCTAAGAGTCTTGTGCTTTCAATTAGGCTACACATGATAATGTCGAAGATATGTCATTATTCTATAAAGCTCACCTATTTCTCAATAGTTATCAGTAACTCTCTTGAACATGGTAGGTTTGAATTATCAGATAATCAGATTCAGCAAAAGAAATTGAGTGTAGATATAAGTGATGGGAGAGCGATTGGGAATAACTGCATGTTGAACAAGATATCTCCTTTTTGTTCATTTGGGCGGTCATAGATCACAATGCTAGTATCAACCTATGCTCTACCTCCCTACTTTGTAGGCTTGTTGGTTCAATGAATTTGGCTCATTTGAAAGTTCTTACTTAGTGGCAAACCGCAAATAAGCTTTGGTTGATCTAAATTGAGAATACATCAATGTTACATGAGGACATGTCTTTGGCCCACACTTCAACCCCATGCCCTCATCCTTTGTGGGGTCCATGGGACATCGTGATTGTAGGGGATTTTCCCTACCTCCAATATTTTTTGGGGATGCATCCTTGAAATGCTTTTTGATGAGGCCCTATGTCCTATGCAAGTGTGTGACATGATGCCCCATTTTTGCCTTATAAAAAGTTAAATAAAAAAATAAAAAATGGGAATGGAGAATCACAAGGCTTTCCATGCCCTTTTTAATGATTAAGCCCTCGTTATAACTAGCCTACTGATTCATTTGTGGCCCTCCTTGCCCTTATTAAAGATTAAAACCTCATGAACTAATATTAATACTGATCCATTTGCATTGTACAATTAGCACAATCAATTTCCATTTTGCAGTTGCAGTTGTGAGAAGAATGAAAGAAGAGAAAGGATGAGGAGTGACTTTGAGTCAAAGGCCAACTTTTATGTTGATAGACCAGATGAGGCAGGATGTTGGAGGTCTAGTTGTTGAACATTTTGTAGCATTGGGGCCTTTTGTTGTAATAAAATAATCTCAATTCTTTTTGCTGCTGCCATACTTGAATCAAGGAACATCGAATATTGAATCTTGAATTTGTTGCATTTTGTGCATGTCTAAATTTGAATCTTGGTATCATGTAAAGCTGAACTTGTAAAAATTTGAATTTCCATATGTGTGTGCATGCGTGCGTGTGCCCGCGTGTGTGTGTTTTATACTTCCTCTCCAAAAATAGCCTTCAAGATTGCCCACTCTGAAATGCATGCTACTGACTGTCTTGGAAATGTTGTAGAATATAGGAATTTATATGAATTGAACTAAGTTGCTGAATTGGAATTGGGGACTGGTGCAGGTATATGTGTACAATACACTTTTATGGCAATTTTTTGGGGTTGTGGTATGTTCTTCGTACATCTGTACTAAAAAGTATAAAAATCATAAATTTATACATATTTGCAGCCTACAAAACAGAAATTAAGTTTGAAATACTGCATATCATGCATTTGCTAAGCAAGACTACCATAACTATTACAAATTTGAAATACTGTACACTAATTCGATATCAACTTGTCCAACTCGAATATCACGATTAGATATCCATTGTTCAATATTGAAATAATGCAAGCAGCAATCAGTAATTAGAGTCATCTTTAGTGTAACTCTTAAGGTGACTGCAATAAATTAGGGCCAATAAACTTGTTCTAATATTGAAGATGCACTGAAAGACAGGAATGAATCTGGAGTAAAAACAAGAAGCGAATGCTATAAATGCTCACGTGGACTCTAAACTTGTTCTAGCATTGAAAATTCACTGAAAGACAGGAATGAATCTGGAATAAAAACAGGAAGCAAATGCTGTAATGCTCAAGTGGACTCTAAACTTGTTCTAATATTGAAAATGCACTGATAGGCAGGAATGAATCTGGAATAAAAAGAAGCGATGCTATAAATTCCCAAATGCTGGTAATTACACACTGTATAAAGTACATCTTAATGGAATCTCTCCGCCTTCTTCTGTCTGAACAAGCTTTCACATGTAGCTTGCTTTTGACATGATTACAGTTGTACCTTCATTCCCTCTAATGTAAAGGAGAAGTAAAAAAACTTAAAACTTTTTCAAATATAACCTAACCAAAAATTGTTGACAGATTCACCCTTAACTGCCTCCAGTTGCTGTTGTCACATGAAGGTGCTGTCAAGGCAAAGACTAGCTGAGTTGTACAAGACTTAAATAAAAAGCTAAACATTCACAGCAACTTCAGCACCAAAACCACATACAAGTGACAACACTTATTTCTACATTACTCAGCTTTTGTAGGGGAAGGTGGAGCAGTATTCTCCCATGCAGGAGGAGCTGGTGGCATTGTCGTCTTGTATATTTCATTTAGAAGCTATGTCACAAGGTTTGTGCGTGTTTGATGACGTAAAAATATGGAGCAAGTTTGTCAGCCTATAAAATTTGATAAAAAATATGCTATTGAATTCAAAGAAATATAAATCTACAATTTTATATTTTATTTAAATATAATATATCAAATTTAAGTTTTAAAATATGAAAAAATAAATTTAAAAAAATACTCACGTTAAAAGATAAATTTAAAATGATTGAAATTTAAAAAAATCTTAAAAGTAAATTCTATCTTATGTATATAATATTAGTAATAATTTATAAAATGATAAATGTTTAAAATCATCCAAGTACACCTCCAATAAGTTGTGGATAAAATCTTTAAATGTGTTCGCCATTATTGAACTGAATGCTTCAGGGGCATTCTTTAGACTGAATGGCATGACTGTGTACACGAAGGATCCCCATTCTTTTTCAAATGTAGTATTTGGCTGGTCCTTTTCTCTTATCCAAACTTGATGGTATCTGAAGAATCCATCAGTAAATGAGGTTGGGAAAGGATGTTGAATGTAGGCTTTGTTAATTCTTAGAAGTCCGCACATATCCTAATCTCTCTGGTCTTCTTATTTTGGACTACCATGGGGCTGATCCATTCCGAATCTTCGACTGGTTTTATTATTTCGATTGTTAGCATTTTATCTAGTTTTTCCTTTTACTTTCTTTTTCATGTTACAATTCAGTATACAAGGTCTTTTGTTCTGCGGTTTTGCACCTTTCTTCAATTGTATCTATATCACCCCTACTTTAATTCCTTTCATTTCAGTGAATGTCCAATGAAATAGGTCTTCATACTCAGAAAAGCTTGATTACTTCTGCAAGGACTTATTCATCCCAATAGTCCCTAATTTTAGGAAGTTTTGGATCGGTGGTGGAAGCTATGTTTTCTCCCCTCAATTTAAGAGGTTGGTTGTATCTTTTGAGTCTGTGTAGTTGCAATTCTTGTCCATCTTCGACCACCTTGTTTTCAATCTTAGGGTTCGGGTCTTCTTCTTGATGTATCGTGTAGCATTGGTTTTTTGCATGATGTGTTTGCTGAACCATCCACTCTACCAGTTTCCATATGCCTTGATTATGAGGCAGACAAGTCTGGTGTAGTGGTTGTGTATTAGGTTCTAGAATAGGTTTTAGATGATTTCTTTCACTTTTCTCAATGCAATGCAGGGGTGTTCGTTTTGATCCCTAAAAGAGAATTGTGGATGAAGTCTTGTTTAGGCACTTGACAATCATTTGTTTTGGCCTTTCTCACCTAGTTCTATATACCATGTTTAGACTATTGTATTAAAATCCAATAGAATAGTTGTGTGTACAAGCAGTGATTATGTTACCTTATATCCTTGCCATGCCGTTGCACAGCTTTGTAGGTTATCCTCTGGGTGATGGAACTGTTAAATTTTGGGATGATAGTATATTATCCTTCTTGCAGGTGCCTTGTTTTGATCAAAATTTTGAAGACATACCAATGAGGAATATTATCTTTTTGTGTTTGCCACCATCACGTGGCATTGCAAACCAATGTATGTTGTAGAGCTGATATCTGCATTTGTTTGCCTTAGAAAGTTAATTCCATATTTATTATTTATTTGTTCTAAATTTCTAATTACCAACTCTTGAAAATCTGGAAAGTTTGATATGGGAGATGCCTTTCTGGATATGATATTTGTTCTAATTACCAACTCTTGAAAATCCATCTAAACCCATACACCTTAACGGTGGGCTGTTGTAGCTCTTCTATTTGACTTGCGCAAGCACTTTAGAGATTGAATAGATTAGTCTTGAGTTCCCCTTCCTCTCTTTTTTGGGAAGTTTCTTCTACATAGGAGCTATCCTCATCATCACCTAGCGTACCACCTTATTATCATCCACAAATGAAATTTCCTCATTCTTGGAATCTACAGTGCCATTTGCGTTTACAAACCATTTTAAACCTATCAGTGGCTTGAATTTATTAAACAACTCTTTCATTTCTATCACTTTAAAATCTGCGATTTGTTTCAGGCCTTGGACATTAACTGCCACATTCTTCCATGCCCCCATTGTTTGCATCCCAAACCCATTTACTTGACTGATTTCAAATGGGTTTTTTATTAATTTAGGTCTTCCTACCTGCGCCCAAGTAGTTGTCAATATGATGTTTTATGTCTGCACCCAAATCCATCATGACATGCCTGACCTTATGATTGCTCAACCATGAAATTATTAAGGAGTGGCTCATTCTTCTAGTCCCGGTCTTGAGTTATTCTATGCACTTGTGGTTGCTTGAGAATTTGTTTATTCCAGTACTTACCTAATTGCTTCAATTTTACAAGCAGATCGTTTTGTTGTGCTATGGAGGCTAATTACTTCAGCATGAGTACCTCCTCTTTTGAGAAACATGCTATTTCTTCATTCTGCTGTTGTATGATAGTTTGCTTTGCATTCTCAACCACCTTATCATTTGCTGCTTGGTAGGTCAGAAGTAACCATAATCATCCTCCCTTGACTCTAATTCTTCAATCAGTTTATTATTTTTTCTTCTTAATCTTGTTGGTATTAGTCCCTTGGTGGGTGAGTGTAATGTCCCCATCCTAGTCAGGGACAGTGGTTTGAGGAGTTAGCCTATTTTTGGACCCTTGTAGGCTAACAGGGTATGGATAAGGGGGTCAGTGATGTAGTATCTTGAGGAGTGGTCTGTCTATTTGTTCTAGTTCAGTGTTGAGTTCAGTTTTGGTCTTCTTTTTATCAGTTTCTGTCATTATATGAGGATTTCCTAATTTTCAGGAAAAAACTGCTAAAAATAGACATGGTCCTATTTTCATTGGCATGGCGAACTATGGCCCCAGCTTCTGACAGATTCAATTTCTAAGCAATAATGAGGGAGATATGAATTTTTAAGTGATTCCCACAGGCAATTAATGTTTTAATGAAATATTAAAATAAAACCACAAAGTGCATCACTTAAATTTATTTAAGTGAAAATTTAATATCTCCTAAGTTGGGCATTGCATTTAGGGTTAAGTTGGGAACCCTAAAAGCAAGTTATGATTTGTAAAAACCTAACTGCCAAAAATCGTACTTTTTGGGTATTTAGGCAGTCAAGATGAAATTAAACCTCATTCATTGATATTGAGCATTTGACATTTCTTCTGAGCACTTGGCTATGGCGGCTAGGGTTTGGACCTGTTTTGGAGAGTGTGCATTCTTCAGAATTCAGTAGCTTTGAGATTGTGAAAGATCAATCGAATTGTTGCAGCTTGGTTGGCTTCATTCAGAAGTCAAATTGAATTAAATTGGGGCAGATTTGGCTTCTTACAAGGCAGATTTGTTGTAGGTTTCCTATTTACTGTTTTGCTGTTAATTTTTCTGTGGTTTGGAGGTTTCTTTTCCCGAACACACAGCTTGCTCATTTATTGGCGCCATCTTCCACTGTTTGGGTGCCTTAGTATTAAATAAGAGCAGATCTGAATTGTTTCGGAATAAAAAATCAGAACTTTGTAAGTTGCTGATTGAATTATTTTAATTCAATAAATTGGCTAAGGACCTACGGGTATGCTTTTAAATTCTCTAGTTTATTGCTTCAATTGATTAATTTCATGTATTCTTTCAATATGTGTTGAGAATTAAATAAACCCTTCTGCAACTTCTGTCTATTTCTGAAAGACCATCTCTAATATTTAAAACACAACAAAAAGAATAATAAATTACAGCAGTTTGAAGGATTGAACCAGCAAGGGACCACAGTGAGTATCACAGCTTTATCTTTTTGATTAGTTGATTTTTTGTTTTTCTTGGGTCTTATCTCCTGTTGATAGTTTTCTCCCTAATATTCCCCATTATATGTGTTTGATGACCATATGTCAGCCCTTTGACATCTTCTAGCTCCTTGCAGAGGTATTCTCCTAATCACCCTTGCGCCACTATTAAGTTCCTGAAGTTTATCACTCCTAGATTGTGGTGGGGCATTTTAAAAATACTGTTGTGCCCTTTCGCAAATGTACAACTCATGATTTTCACTACCGTAAAATGTGCAATTCTTTCTCTTTTTGGAACAACATCCTGTGGGATAATTGCCAGTTTTATTGTATTTGTAGTAGGTAGCATCATCTCTCCTTCGATTTCCCCTTCTGTGTCTCCTGCCTCCTCTGCAATAAAACTGTCTATTGCCCTAATAGTTTTGCGGAGGGGTGTTTTGCAATGTATTTGTGTTTCTATCGTTCCTCCATGGGGAATGTCTATATCCTGCATCATTTTTGTACAAGGGTTGCTCTGCAAGTCCCTTGACGTAGGCCATGTTCTTGTCTATATCTCTGTCATATCCTTTGTGTAGCGGACATCTAAGGTTCGAATGATCTTCTGTATTTCTGATATGGAAGGCTTGAGATAAACAATGTTCTGTCTCATGGTTGTCCCATTCTCTACGTAATCCTCTATATACTGAATTCTGCTTTGGTGGTATCGTTTGGAGTTCTACTTGTGATTGCTGCTGCCTTCTTCTCTCCATGTGTCTCTAGGTAGTTGTTTCTTAGATGTCTCTCTCTTAAATAGTATGCGGACCAAATGTTCTGTTTAATCTTATTTGCATCTTCTCTAGCCATCAAGTCTGGGCGCAAAGTCAATTGCTCAATGGCAAGTTGTAACTTCTTGATGGCTTCCCTTCCTCCTTCATCTTCCTTTCTCCAAGGTTGTGTCTTGATGTGGTAAGCCATGGTTGCCACATCTAGTTATGTGTCAAATATTGTGCCATCCAATGTTGCTCTCATATCTTTTTGAAGTCCAGATATAAACCATTCTACTTTTAGCATTTTTGTTAGTGGTTCATCCAACTTACGAGAGATCTCTTTTAATTTTTTATTGTAATCTTTTATTAATTCTCTTATGTTCTATACTAGATCTCTCATTTTATTCACCCTCGGTTGGTACCTTCGTATTGTCAAAGTTTGCTAAGCAATCCTTTTTCACTTCTTCCCAATCCTTGTCATGCTTTGGGTAGGTTTTCTTGTACTAATCTTGAAAGAACAGAAATAAAATAGATTTATCGATTCCAATAAACATATTACATTGCCTTTATTTATAGAAGACTTGACACCACGGATGGTGGAGATCGAGGACAAAATGTCAAAGGAAATTTCGAGTATCTTTGTAGATAAAAAAAAAAACCGTTGTTGTGTATCAGGTAGGAGCCCAATCTGAAGAAGTTCTCGAGGTCAAGGAAGATTGTGAAGTCATAGTTAATTGAAGAATCAGGTAATTCTCAATTTGTTTCAATGGGGAAAACAGGTAAAAGAGTTAAGAAAGAAACTACAAATTTAATTTGTGAGAAAGATCTATTAAAAGAAGAATTGACGGAAATTGAAAAGTGTAATTCAGGTTTGATAGAAAAGATAAGGCAGTTAGGAAAAGATATCTATGAGCAATCATTTGAAAATGATATTCTTGAAAAAGAGTTGGAGAAAGTTAAACATAGGAAAATAGATACAGCAACTACAGCACACTGTAGTTGAGTTTCAACTTCTCTAACGTGGAACGTTGGAGAAATTACTTCTTCCAATACTCCCCTTTAATTTCAACCGCATATGCTTCAGCATTTATTATGTTCAAAATTTTCTTTTTGCCTCAGTTAACTGTAGTTTGCAGTGTGACAGTATTGTTGTTCTCCCCTTCATTTCTTCAATCGTTTGCTAATGATCTCTTCAACTTTTGACAATATGTCTTATACTTCTGCAATTGTAGCTTTGGCTACATTGGGTGACTTCTCTTCTTTGGATTACCTTGGGATTTTGCGGCTTATCTCTAATCAATACAATCTGAAGTGGTTTTGGCTTACCACAAACCATTACACTAAGTGGTTTCAGATGACCACAAACTTTGCACAAATCTCACATACAAGTGGTTTCACATGACCACAAATTTCACACATGAGTTGACCACAAACTATCATGATGGGGAAACCAAATTTTGACGCACACACTTTCTGATTATCACTAATTTCTTCCAAAGACACAAAATATGTACCAAATACAAACATTACCAAAAACAACGCTTCTAAGATAATAGACGTCGCTACAACTGAGCTCCTCTACCTTAATCCACTCCTCAAACAACTACAGTTCTCACAAACAAACTTATGACCCTTATCTATTTCTTGTGACGTGCAATTTTTCAACCTTCAAACTTGGACTCGTGAATATCAATTACAATACCTTTATCAACTGTTGTTTGTTGCCATGGCTGCAAACTGATTACTTCAATGGGCCTCTTTCACTAATTATCATGCCCAAATTCTCCACTCTTAACAGCTACAGCTTTTTCTTACAACAGTTTTCAACTTTTCTTCACCAATGATTCTTCTGGCTGGGCGATGAATAGCAGTAGATATTTCTAGCAGCTCTCTTCTTAAGGCATAGAGAACAGCTGCTCCTTTTCATGTCACAGCTTGCAGACTCCAGTATGATGGATCCAGTCTGAGAACTACCTAAATACCAGTCTCTTCTTATTGCGGTGACCACAAAACAAACTTCATCTCATAATCCAGGGCCAGCTTTGATAACCCTTGATCTGATGTTATAATATGCACTAGCTCTGATACCAAAGTGAAAGAACAGAAATAAAATAGATTTTATTGATTCCAATAAACATATTACATTGCCTTTATTTATAGAAGACTTGACACCACAGATGGTGGAGATCAAATACAAAACTGACTGTCAAACTTAACAGCTTTTATATGCATGGACATCGGTTAGAGAGGATGGAGAAAACTGCCCGTTTTATTGGCAAACGTGACTAACAGATTTAACAAATAGAAATGGCTAACATGCAGTTTAGTTAGAACTGACTGTTTATGAGGAGTAAACATAGGAAAATAGATTCAGCAACTACAACACACTGTAGTTCAGTTTCAACTTCTCTGACGTGGAATGTGGGAGAAATTACTTCTTCCAACAAATCTAAGGTGTATTTCCTCCCTTTTTACACTTTTATGGTGGGCTTATGTTCTTTGCCCTTATCTCTTGCTAGGTTTTATCTCAAAATACTTTTTTCCCAAAACCATTTTCCAAACTGCTCTGTCCTCTTGTTGACTCCTCTCTTCTTTATGCGGTATCTCTTGTATTGTTATCCTTCTTTTTATATACAACACGGGATGGGTCCTAGTTCGAGTGTTGTGACTCTTCATAGCATCTCTTCATTTTTGGTGACGTCTTTTTATTTGTAAGTGACATTTCACTATTTATTGTTGATAATTCTTTTCCTAAGTTAAATATGGTATTATTTTTTTGTCCTATATCTTCTTTTATTAATTTCTTTATTTTTCTCTAAACTAATTCGTCTAAATATTCTTCTTTAATGGATAGAATTTTCCCTAGGATTTTCAGGGATTCAAGAAACGTATCATCCAACTTGATGGTGATGTTTGCTAGATTCGCTTTGATTATAGGAAATTTGGAGAATTGTGGTAGTGTTGGAGCCTTTATGCTTCAACAATCCTCTACCAACAACCCTTCTGATTTTCTATACTCTTCAATGCTCTTCTCCAATTCTGTTAGGACTTGCTTTTTCCCAATGTGAATTTCTTTCTCTTTCTCTTTCTCTTTCTTGGCAACACCCACCATGGCACACTTGGTAGAAACCCTCATTGGCACACTCATTTCTCTTCTCCCTATTTTCCATTCTTCAGCAATGTCTTTTTTTCCTTTCAGTGTTCTGTCTTAGTCTTCTTTCCTTACTGTTTGGGCTTGCCATGGTAACTTTCCTCGTCAATTTAATTTGCTCAATCACTTGATTTCTTCTTATCTCCTTTTTCCATGGATGTTTTTGATTTTGTGTTACATTACTCCTTTATCTCCTCCCATGGTAGTTATTTGGTATCTTCTTTCTATTGGTTACATCTTTCTAGGGATCCCTTTCGGAGATCCCCTCTCCCACTTTCCATTCTCCACCCCCTTGGTGCCTACACCTCTCTCACGAGGTTGACAACAAGGAGGTAGCGTTGCAAATTATGAGAAACAATTCATCTCTTCTTCCAATTTGTTTGTTTGGATTAAGTTTTGAATTTTGGTTCGTTTTACTTCCATTGCACAACTTAATTGGTTCCCCTACAACGGAACCATTGTTAGCTAGGATATGGGGGAACACAGACATGGAGCCCCTAGTAATTTCTGTGTTGTATTCATACCCCAGACTCAATCATGTGAGAGGAGTAAAGAGTTAGTTTGGATTGTGCAATAGCTACTTAATAGAATTAAATAAACAAAATAGATTGCCATAAACCATAACATACAATATATATAACTCTCTCTCTCTCTCTCTCTCTCTCTCTCTCTCTATATATATATATATATATATATATATTATTGTTTGTCATCCGTTTACATATGCTCAGGGATTTCCCCTTCTTACAATATTCATCTATCTTTTCCATTGCCTATATCTTTTTGTACATTCTTCTCCGTATTGCCTTCTCATATATTCTCATACTCTGTTTCATTGTATCTTTTCTTATACAAATATCTAGCCAGTGGGATGTGTCCCTTACATGCTACTACTAATGTGGATGATGCCTTTGAAATTAAGAGTTCTGCAACCTCCTTGCGGTGGTTTGTGGTACGATTTGCGTTGCTATGCTGGCTCTGTCTTTTCCCTACCAATAGGGGGTTCCAGAGGGACCTGAGAACATAGCTGCAGTGTATGACCCCTATATCTATGGGCCAAAACAAGAGTTCACTAAATTATTCATCGAGTCTAGAGGAGAATTTATCACAGCTGCAATTACCTCATATTTTCTAATTTCTTTCCTTGCACAAAGCAAAAACAGCTTTCCTCTCTCATGTAATCTTGGATCCCTCTGAATTACAAAACCACACATCTTGGCTAGAATTTTGTGCAATGTGATGTTTTAGGAAATTGATGCCTCTTCTCATCCTCAGGCAACAGTAATTGTACACCACCATTCCTTCCTTTGTATCCGATATTGCTGTCTCCATGTTTTGTCTGTGGTCTTGCCACTACTACAGCTACTTGCAAGATGCCATCTCTATCTGCAAATATGCAAAGTGAAAACCCTAGCAAAAGAAGAAAAGAAAATCTCTAAAAATTGCAAACCCTAGGCTTTGAAAGGAGGACAGAAAAGAAAAAGTAAACAAAACATGAAAAATTAAAACCTTTAAATGCTGGAACACGAGAAGAATGAAAAAAAAATATAAATCAAAATGGAAAACAATATTTCATACCTTTCAAAACTGATTGATAAATATGCTTCCAAGATCATTTAAAATGTGGTCAAAATTACCTAAAACTTTATGCAATGAAATCAGACTGGAGGGTATAAGAGCATAAATCAGAAAATGAAGAAAAAATACAGTTTTTTCTATTTCCAGGCCATAACCTGCCATATTCTGACATGTAACTCATGGCTACTTGGCAAGTACATGCCTGATTCAACTGACTTGTGAGTTATTTGCTGATTTTTAAATTACTGGTTGAAAGATTCATTCCAATAGCTAACCAAAGCTAATCCAAGGGCAACACATCTCTGTTGGCATTTATAAAATGGATTGGGGTATCGCAGGTTAGGCTCATGTAACACATTCACTGAACAAAATGCACCTGCTTAATGGAACTGAAGGGGGAAATGGTGGGCTTTATGTCTTTTGTTGCTGGCATACTCTATGTTTCCTTTGTTGCTGATGTCTTCTAGCCTCTAGGCTCAAGTTTGAACTTTGAAAACATAAAAGTAGTTGAAGGCCAGTATCACGCCACCTGGCTTTGTGCAATTGTTTTCAGCTGATGATTTAGTGTTTTCAACTGATTTAAATTACTAGAAGACCAGTTACTATAATCATGTTTATAATGAATCAACAATCCAAAAGCTTTCTTTTCCTCAAATTTTTAGAGGTCTACAAAATACTATGAATGTTGACATTATTTGAGCATTATGAGTCTGGCTTTGTGTGATTGTTTTCAGCTGATAGGGTAGTTTTTTCAATGAATTTCAGTTTTTAGAAGACTGGTTAATACAAACATGTTTATGATGAATCAACTCTCTAAAAGCATTTTTCTTAAATCTTTTTTCCTCTGCTTTATAGATGTCTACAAACTACCATGAATGTTGACATTCTTTGAGTACTATTAATCACATTGGTAGTGTGTAAGTGGTGTTCCATGCAAGGTCCTTAGTGATGTTATTTATATGCAGATGCATGCTAACTTATGTATATGCATACCTTTTCCAGATTTATGTTAGCTTTCTCACAACTTATGATATTGAAGTTGATAATGTATGACCTACTAGAAGGTTGAAACTACATTGAATACTAGTTTTATTGGTACATCGTACAGGTACTCTATAACAAAGGCGTTTGTTATTGCATTTGCAATGACGTTCTCCTCAATATTTGATGTCCCAGTTTTTTGGCCAATATTATTATTCTACTGGGTTGTACTTTTTGTATTAACGATGAAGCGGCAGATACTGCACATGATGAAGTACAAATATGTGCCATTTTCAGTAGGCAAACAGGTAGTGTTTTTGAACTCCAATAACTTAGAGATAAGTTCATTAACATATGTAATTTAATACATGAAAGGCATTCTTTGTGTACTTTTGGGGTCGTCATTCTAATTTAACAGTAGTTATTTATTATTTGTCTTTTCAGCGATATGCGGGCAAGAAACCAACAGCAGAGAAGGCAAGCCTTTCTCGAGATTGATTGTCATTTAAGGTTGTTTGGTACTGCTGTCTAAGTGCCTTAGTCTGATCACTGGATGTAAATTTGGCACTTGCATTCTGAATGATTTTATATGGGAAGCATGATTAATAGCTTGGGTGTCTAGTCTCTATGTATTTGTGTTCTGGCATTTTCAAAATAAGCAAATTGGTTTTGTTCTGCTATTGCATTATACTTATGCTAACTTGTTAATGTGTAATTTTGTATGATTTGGAGTTTACTTATTCTTGAGGTTCGTGTGGCATTGTCTTGCTGCAGCCTGAACCTCAAGAGTCGGAAGAAGACGCAATCTTACCTCAAAAATCTGACCTGCAGTCTGTTTAAATTTTGAGAGAATCTGCTTGTGTGCAAGCAAGTTTTGTGTTAAAAAAACTCTCATATGATAACTTGCCTTGTGATTCAAATTCCTTGATGGTTGAAGATCAGGCTCATTGACTACAGGCGGTTGAATATTTGTTGGCAGCACAATTTGTTAATTTGAAGTTCTCTTAAACCCACATGACACAAGGCTGGTTCTATTTTCATTGGACCAGATTAGGTAACATATACTTATGTACTTGTGACATCATCAAGTAAATGTTTTAGAATTCTGGATTTCAATTTTGGTTTTTATACCATGAAAAATGGGCTTGAGGATGTTTTAGACAAATTTTACGTGGTAAAAGGTCATTTATTGTGTTTATAAAAAGGCTCCATGCATTCGTCATTCAGTTGAGCTTGTTTGATGCAAAAGTTCTAGGCAAACTGGGTAGCAAATGCCATCAATGCTGTTATCTGAGGGTTTCAAGAGGTAATGGTGAACATGGAAGCAGGAATGTGTATTCATAGATATTTTTAATTACTAGCAGAATAAAGAAAATTTGTTTTGAAGTTGAATATTTTTGCATATGGTCAATATTTCATCAAATAGGGTAACGGCTGCTAAGGCTAATAGTATTGGTGAGATGCTTGAGCCAGAGAAGTTCTAACTCGATACTTTTCTCATGGAGATTGGCAAAAGCTATCTTCTACAGAAATTTTGGGTTGTGGAAAGTACTGAATAGTATTGATGCTTTTCTCTGGAGTACTTTCTAAGTCAGTATAAATACGACATTCCATGGTGTTTCTGGGATGGGGATGGGAGGCCTTTTTTTTGGGATGACAATCTAAAAAATATAGGAAATTTAAATACTCGTATTGTAAGGCATTAATCATATTCATTATAGAAACACATTACAAAGTAATAAAGTTGAAGTGAGAATTCATATCAGAGTTGAGAGTCTTGAGACGCGATGCAACAAAAGTTGATTGTATTACTATTCAATGTATTCATTGTCAATGTGCATATATAACAAGTATAATAGAAGGCCCAAAAAACTACATCACAAAATGACAGAAATGTAGAAAAACATGGCAACTAGATCTATTTTGCTACACCTGATTGTCGTCTAGAAATTCTGCATCAAAATTGGAGTCCAAGTATGGAAATTTTGTAAAAGGTACAGGTTAATTTTTTTTAAATTAAGCAATATTTTGAGACGTTGGGTAAAAGCAGATTCTGTGATTATGTAAAACCTTGAGTTGGATATGTATCATTATGATCATTCAATATGTTCCAGAGATACTAGTGTACTGTATATTTCAATATATGGTATCTTGCATCATATATGTAATATTTTGGTGCTTGCTATATTTATTGCAAAAATTGCAAATCTAAATAAATTAATAATTCAATGTCTGCAAAATTAATTTGGATATGAGTTTTAATTTTTTGTCCATTAAATTTCCATACTTTAACTTCCAATATTCTAGAAGTGTATTAAATTCTGTGGGGGATTGAGTGAGAATAATATATGAATACAAGAAAATGCAAGGAATTCATTTTTGATTAGATAAAGGGAAGCTAAACAAGGGCCCTTACCCTTACAAAGCTCGAAGGTAGCAGAGATAAAGACAACCGACTTTCCAAAAGAGTGCAAGTCACAACTGCAGCCAGGCTGCAAGATCAAACAAGCAGCAAAAGTACGCAGAGGTATTGCCTATACAATTCCAAAGTCAATCCCATTTAATTTCACATCCTTCAGTCTAGTATATCATTGCAGTTACTTCTCAATTTCTTGATGAAGCACATGCTTGTATGTTAGACTGTGTTGATTGGACCATTAAATGGGAATGTGAAATGGCCATTTAAGCCATCCTATCAGCACTGAGTGGATATATGAGTGATTGTACCTTACAACATAGTATTACTTCTCTATGGATTCAAACCGTCATTAAATTGCTGTGGTATACCCACAAATCCTTGAATTCCCTTAAGTAGGATTTCCCTCATTAATCAAGAATAGTATATTAAATTATCTAAGTACTTCAGTATAATGAATATTATTGAATATGACATATCTCAGATTGAAGGAAGATTCCTAATCTGATGGCAGTTGTCCATGTCTACCGCTAATTAAATTGATTCACATTGTGCTTATTATGAGCCTTACAATTTACAATATTGAAGTGAAATGACAGCCAGATGTCCCTTGCTGTCTGCCTGTGTCCATTGTTTTCAGAATGTTTCCAGTCAGGCCAGTGGTTCTGGTACAGCTCTGGGGACATCTAAGGTGATTCTGCATCCTCAAAACATTTTAGAACAGTAATGCCTGGAAAATCCTAGGGACACGTGCCTGTGTAACACAGTAAATATTTGACTGTTTGAAAAGCATCCTCATATATTCAAGTCCTTTTTGTGTGCTTACTTTATTAAGTTATTTAGTTGGTAAAGACTTGAGAGTGATTTCTGAAGTCTGAAGTGATTTCTGGGCTGGTATAGCAACTCCCATCACTTGCAGAAACAAACAGTCACTAAATTCTTGTCTGATAATGACAAATTTACTCTTCAAATAAGTCTATGACTAAGGGAGTCATTTTTTTTTGGGTTTCTAGTGTTCTCCCAAGTGGTTATTTATTTCTGGAACTTATTTATAGAAATGGTATTGTTATGCTATTTTTTTGCTAAATATAAATTCTATCAATCATTGCATTTTTGCGTATCTTTATTATTGTAATCTTTTTGATGGTTTCAACTTTCAGATACCCATTTCTTAGAACCTGTTCTTGAATGCTAGGCCGAAGTTTGAATTTGTTGTGCACTTGTGATGCTTTAGCCATTTGATGTAGATGAAACCCATGTGTTTTGTTTTTAACTTTTTTCTAACTATTCTTCAACAACGTTTCTTGTGTTTGATTACGTTATCCAGTTCTAGAACATGGACATGCAAGGATGTCATTTCATTTGATTTTTTGCTTTTAACTCTACTGAATGCATGAAAATGATCACATTTGACTTTTCTACATTTATGTAGTTTATTTTTACTAATTAACATTTTTGTATTGAATATCTTTTGTTTTTTAACTAGTATTCATGTTTATTTTGTTAGTAGTCCAGGATTCAAACCATTGGTTATTCAAGCTAACTGAGGTTACCCTACATGCGAGGACATTATATTGATTGAACATCATCATTTATGTTTTTTGAATTCTCTTAAGCGTCAGCTTTGATCTCTTATAATCTGTATTCTATTATTTCATAATTTACATTTTTTGTATTGCATGTTTGTCTTCCTTTTTTGAAACAATGTTTGGCTCATTCTATCTGACTGACAGGCTGCTGTACACGAGAGGATATGGTTCTGTTTGGACATTGTGGTATTGAAGTCTGTTTTGGATGCTTGGAAGTCTTTTTCTACCATCATTTGTATAGAGTTTTTTAATTTACCTTTTTTTGTATATTTGTAGTTCTTTCTTGAAACATTGTCCATGTTCATTTGCTAGGAGGCGAGGATTGAAACCTGGGGAAATTCTCTATAATTAATGGTCTGCTTTATGTGTGAGGAGAGTTTTAACTTTTTTTGCATTCAAGTCTTTGCTAAATGCTGTGAAGTGTTAATTTCTATTCTGAGGAAGCAGTGTATGGAATTCTAAAATGTTTCATCACACTAATCAAAATTGGCTGATTGACCAATCCTCCAAGCCTTTTTTAGTCTTCTATACAAGTCAGCTTTCTGTTTGATATATACTGAAAACTTCTGAGATTCGTTTAAATTCAAATTTAAGCCTGGTATTCTAGCATATATAAAGGTTCCCAACCTACTTTCAAACATCTTAACATTGGGAGATGTGTTAACAATAGACTCCCAAAATTTAATAGGAATGTCAGATTGTATGAGATTAGTGGAAAGAGACAGTGAATTTGTTAAGCCTGTCAATTCTATGTAAGCTATGTTACAATCTAGTCATTGATAATATAGGGTTCTGTTTATTTGGCAAGGTGTGGAGAATTGTTGAAATCACATAATATCTGAAGTAATATACCAACATTGAGAACAATTTAACAATTTCTACCTTAAATTTGAGAAAGCTTGTAACCCCATGGGGTCAATGCTACAGCAGAAATTAATAATTTAGGGTTTGGTTTTGATGAGCTTGTCATTTTTAATATCTGAATTTCAAGTAACAGAATTAGTTTTCAGAGAAATAAGTGACTATTAAGGGTAGAGCATGACAATCACACCCGCAGACAAAATCCTCTTTTGCATTACACATAACTTGCACAGTAGATGTGTTCCAGGTATGATATTTATTGGACTGCAAGTATCCATGAACAATTAACCAGCGCCAAAACGTTTCCTCACAAAGCCACATAATATTTAACTCTATTGTCACTTTCACGGGGTTTTGCTTCCTGTTCTCCCAAGACCATTGCATTTACATCTATAAATAACTTGTGACCTTGTTTTGCAGCTTAAACTGAAAAACTCAATTTCCATTCTGGTCATGTTGTCATACCAGCATATGGTAGAAGTAACAACTAGATGCAAGGCTAGAGAATTAATAGAGACTATAGTATAGGTTTCTCCAAGGAATGTTACCCGAGGTAGGCTCACACAAGGGCCATTATTATAATAAGGTAGGTATGACTTGAGCATCTTGGGTCACACACCATTCTCCATCAAAAGGGCTGGTTTATTGCTCCCCTATGGAACTCAAATTTGTATTTACCTCATACTGATATATTGGCAAATTGATTGTCACTTTTTGGTCAATTCAATTTGTGTTCTTGTGGTCCGTTTGCAAAGTTAGTCATGTCACATGGTCTGTATTCTTTGACTACAACTTTTGTAGGCTGACGGTGATTGTCTAAGTCTTAACAAAGAATAATGAGGATGTTTGAGATAACGTCAAAGGCATAGCCAAGGGGAAATAACTAAAATATGGCTAATGATTCAACTGTAGCATATCCACTTCACACAACTTTGTGCACTCAACTGTGAGGGTGAACCATATGAATTCTCTAGGTGGGATGGAGATTGGTCTGTTTGGCTCAATGTTCCACTTAATGGTCAAGTCTTAGAATTTTTCTTTAGCTATGAAAGATGGCAAAGGTTAACTTATTTTTCCACCTAAGTGCACTTTTATAATGTCCCAATTGAGATTTTCGTTGACGATACAAGTGGGCGTCAAGGACAAACTCCACTAAAAGTTTTGCTTTTGATTAAAGTTTTACATAGTTCCACCATGCAGTGGTAATAAAAGTGAATCTTGTTCTCTGCCTAGCAAATGCCTTGAGAAGCTTCACCTTAAGATTATTTTTTGCGCAAGTCCCGAGAATCGCCACCTACATTTGCGAAAGTTGGTAGGGATAGTCGAGAGTTCCATCCATAAAAAGTCAAGTTGCCTATGAAACATGGTAGGTTGTGAATAAGTCTTTGCGAGGGTGTAGAAGCGGTAACCTTGGGCACACTTTTTGAGTGGGTTAAACCACTAAATACTTTTACCCGATAGAAAACATGGACTTATACGACTTTTTGAGTGGGTTAAACCACTAATACTTTTACCCGATAGAAAACATGGACTTTACGACTTTTTGAGTGGGTTAACCACTTAATACTTTTACCCAATAGAAAACGTGGTCTTTTCCGACTTTAGATAAGTCCAATACCACGAAGTTGTGTATCAGAGTTAGCGAAGTCTAATACCATGGTATCAAACTTTCATGAGGTTCGAATCCAATTGTTAGTTATCATATTTTTGTGAAGTCCAATATTGGGGTGTGGTGCTTTCATGAAGCTCGATAACAAGTTGTGTACCAGAGTTAGTGAAGTCTAATACCGTGGTATCAACACGGTATCAAACTTTCATGAAGTTCGAAACCCATTGTTAGTTATCATCCTTCTGTGAAGTTCAATATTGGGGTGTTGGGCTTTCATGAAGCTCGATAACAATTGATAGGATTAGACTTTCATGAAGTTTGAAACCGGGGCATTAGATTTTCATAAAGTTTGATATTAGTTTCAGGTATTGGAATTTTGTGCTCTAATATTGGAGTGTTATAATTTCATTAGTTCTGATAGATAGCTGTTTCTGGATTAAATTGTGTACAATATTTTTGTATCAATGTTTTGGATCACACTCCGTGATCCATCATAATTAGGATAATGAGAGCCAAAAGAATCATAATAGGTGTGAAGTTGCAGACCCACAGTATAAAAAAGAAAGGGGATAAGAAAGGAAGCACATAGATTGAGGGAACAAGAAGGCAAATAATATGAAAGTAAGACCAAAAAATAAAAAAAAGAGAAAATATATGAAAAACAATAAAACACTAAAGAGGAGAAAATCACAGAAAAAAAATGGAAAAATAAAAAGAAAAACAAATAAAATAAAACAGAAGTACAAATATATATAAGAGATTAAATAATAAATGCAAACATTTGATAAAATAACAACTATAAAATGAAAATAATAATATCATATTTATATATTTAAATGCTACATATAAGAATGCAATAAGTAGGTTTAGAAAATAAGCATAAAATATATAAATGTATACAAATTAGAATAAATATAAAGGCAATACCTCAAAATAAATAAAGATGAATAAATATTAAATCACTCGAGCAAAGTGGAGACAAAAAAAAAGAACATATGATTGGAAATAAAGACAAAAAAAAAGAACATATGATTGAAAATATATATATATATATATATATATATATATATATATATATATATATATATATATATATATGCAAAACATATATATTAGCAAAAGAAAGAGTATAATAATAATAATAACACAGAGAAATATGTGTACACATGTAGATATATACATATCCCTATACATACCCTTACACGAAAGTCTATAACTAAGCAAAACCACACAAAACAAATACTACAAACAAAAATGAAAATCAAGGAAGGAACAAGGAAAGACAAGGAAGAGGGGAAAGGTGAAAAATGAGAGAAAGCCGGAAGAGAAAGAAAGAGAAAACATGAAGGCCAAGGGGAAAAGAGGAACAAGCAAAGAAAGAGAAAGAAACAAAAAAGGAAGAAGCCACAAAGAAGGCAACACAACAAGAAAAATAAAAGAAATAAACACCTAAACAAGAGAGAAGGAACGAGGAAAAAGTACAAAAGTAGATAAGGGAGAACCAAAAGAGAGAAGGGCCTAGCACAAATAGCATCAAGGTGAGGAGAAGAAACAAACAAGCCAAGGGTTGGGGAGGAGAGAAGAATGAACAAAAACAAGTGAAGGCTAAATTGAGGTTGGAAAGAAGTGGTATCTAAGAAGCACAAAGACTCCAACCATCATCACGGTTGAGGTTGGTAGGGTGATTGTATATTTCAATGGCTTCCTTGAGTTTTCTTTTGAAGAAGTTGTCTTCTTTGAATAAGACTTGGGTGCTTTCAAGGCAAATATGGTGTTTGGTCAAGGAGTGATCAACAAGAGCTAATTTCAGAGTTTGCTCATGTTTGAAATCTGCACTATGTTCTTTGATTTGAGTACAAAATGAGTGTCTAGTTTCACCTATATAAGGAGTGTCGGAAGAGAAATCAATCTTGTAGATATCGGAGTCAAGAAAGATGTCTCTATGATTTTGAGAGGGGGATACAATTCTTCAACAAAGAAAAGGGTTTGAAAGAACATTGAAAACCTTTCTTAGAAAGAATCTTTGCAATTTTATTGGAAATGCCTTCAATGTAAGTGATGGAAGCACAAGGGAGGACTTGAGGTTGGGTGGGTTTGTTTATGGAGTAAAAACAAGACTTGACATTGTTAAAGGATCTAGCAACTCTTGGCTAAGGATTTCCTCATGACAAATGCGATATGCTCTCATGGCAAGGCTTTTTAGAATGCCATTTTTTTGGCTAGGGTAGTGATGAGAAGAGGAGTGAAGGTAGAGGTTGGTGTGGGTAGCTTTGCGATAAAATCATTGACCAAGAGAGATATCCGACTCCTTTATGATCAAAATATCTATGAATGAGAGATGGTTGTCAATCAAGCTCCTTGGTGAAGGAAATGTTGTGGGCTAGTTCTAATACTAGCTGTCAGGGATTTGACTTTTGTATATACCAAGGTGTTAGATTTTTGTGTATTCTGATATTGGAGTGTCTAATAATTGTGAAGTTCGGTATCGAGGTGGTGGATTTTCATGAAGTTTGATATCGAGATGGTGGATTTTCATGAAGTTCAATATCTATAGCTAGGTATTGAACTTTCTTAAAGTTTGACCTTGGGGTGTCATACTTTCATGAAGTTTAATGCTGGTGCATTGCACCATGGGAAGCTTGATGCTAAGGTATTAAGCTAGGAGAAGCTTGATGAGGCATTAGATTTGTGGGCATCGTAATGCCTTTTGGGGATTAAGGCTTTGCATGACCTTTGGTAAAAAGGATAAACTTTTTGCCCATTAGAATTTGGAGAATGGTTGACTAGAGAGGATTTGAAGATGTTCCAATGGTTTTGGGGAAACTTGACACTTGTGCATGGCTTAGTTTTGGTGCCACCCATGGTGTTCTATCTCATGATATTTTTAAGTCTAATGTTGAGTGGTTTTCATAATGCCACTTTTATTTAAAAAAATTGTTGGTCCATGTTTTTTTTCTGTTAATGTCCCAGGTGTGTGGCTTGGAGCATTACATGTGATATGTAAGGATTTTAAGGTTTGAAATTTATGGTTTAAGTATTTAAAACTTTCTTATTAGGTAAACTGTGATTTTCTTAGCATTTAAGGTCAAAGAAAAAATATGTAAATGATAGTATATATTATTGTAATATATGCATTTGAATGATATATATGAATGTATTTATATGCAACTGAATTTGTAAAATTTGTGATATTGAATAAATATAAGAAGATCAAATATAAGTTATTATAATGGAGTTGGATTAAAGAGAGCTCTACTAAGATTTTTTGACTAAATTTTACATCCATGTGTGATAATACTTTAAAAAGGAGTTAAATATTGGGATTGGGAAAATGAGATATGCTCAATGTGATCTTTACTTGAATTGACCAAATATTTGTTATTATTCTCAATCCTCCAAACATAAGGTTTTAGATTGTATTTTTGTTTCTCCTCATCAAAAAATTCCACACAAACAACTTTTGGGTTGATGCCTCATACAAAAAAGGATGAAGGTTTGTCTTCAATTGTAATTTGTAAAAGCCATGAGTTCTAGAAATAAAAATTATACCCTAAGACTTCCTTTAGCTCTTTGGGACATGGTACTAAGGTGGTTATGAAACTTTCTAAACCAAAGAATATTGTTCCTTCCCACACCAGGGAGATTTTTGCTAAGGAGAAATACGTTTGAGCTCTAATAGTAGCTTCTTCATTGTCTTAGCTAACAAACCCTTTTGTCCAACATGCTTCCCCTCCTTTGGTTGCACATTAGATGTGCCAAGCCAATCGATGCATTTGAAAGGAGGACAATTTGTTCCAAAAAAATGACATCTAGGCCAACATAACTTCTAAATAGGAAGTTATGATTCAAGCAAGGTTATTCTTTAAAATGTTTATTCCTCTCTTAGTGAGTTGGATAGCAAAAAAAATGAATATTGCAACTCATTTACAAATCACATGTCCCAGAATGTTTGAGGTTGGATAGACCTATCAAGGAAGTATTATGTTTATGATGCTACACTCTAATTTCTACGTTTGGACATTCTCTACTCACAAGAGGTTAAGGTTTCTAGTCTCTTGCTTTCTATAGCTTTCCATGTTAATTGATCTTGTAGTTATTTTTTGTTGCATTCATGAAGTACGTTGAGGTGGTATCGTTACGTTTGTCTCTCCTACGTGATGTCAATACCTTGTTTCCTAGGGATGCGATCCCACCAACCACATATTATGGGCCCTTTTAACATTAATAATAATTCCTTTGTAGTTATTAATGCTTATGCTTTCAATTATGTTGTTGAGAGATCTAGCCTTTGGAGATGAATTTTCAATCTATTTCTAGTCACCACTTGGGTTATGTGTGAGGAATTTAATACAATAGAGATGACCTATCATAAATGCAAGCCTTTGCCTATGCACTAGAAAATTGGTGATAGAATCGCTTGGTGTTTCATGGTAAATAAATTGGGACTTTTTGATCCCAATCTTGGCTACAACTAGGATCATTTGACATGGTACACTTGGAACAAGTTAAGAGTTGGGCCCAACAAAATAATTAAACATCTAGATCATGCCATGTTGTGAGCTTAATTGTTCTTTTATTTCTCTAGTTGTTATTCCTTTTTGGTGGAGCCTCTATCTAATATTATCCTTTTTGATCACTTTATAATATGATTTTTTTATTGCCCAATCGTAAATCTACATTAGCATGCATTCAACATGTCTTGAATTTAGAACCATGCCACATGCATAGTGTTGGCTATTTATCTTGGTGGAATGATGCCATGACATGCATAACTCGTTCTTCTATATTTATGTGCATTAGTTGGCATTCTTTCATTACCTACCCCACAATGATACCACCTCGAAGCTCCACCAAACCACCACTTCAATGGAAGTACAACCATGTAATTCTATTTCTCAACTTTGAGTGGTTTAGCTTCATCACTAGAAATAGCTTGTAGATGATCATGCAATGAGAGATCAAATCAAAGGTCAAATTCATTAGTTTAAGCTAGGAAAAAAGGCCTATAATTTTTTTTTTTGAGGTTTCATGTAGTCCACATTCTTCTCAAACCTTTAAGAAATCAAGGGGTAATAGGTTCTCAAGGAGCTTGTTGACGTTCTATAGTCATTTTTATGACACTATGAACAAATTTGCTGCTCAAGAGTACACTATAGCTCAATCTACTTATTTACAAACAATGCTTTAAGGTGGTTCCTTTTCAAGTTTGAAATTCCTATTGCATTATTTATGATCAAATTCTCAAGAAAATTGTTTGGTAGGTTGCTTTATTTATGCCTACACTTTATGAGTTACCTTATTAATCTTACAAAGGTTTTTGGGATAACATGGACAATAACCTTCACAATGTTCATCTTGAATCTTTTCATTCCAAATCTTTTAAAATTTAATTGACAAGGGAAACATTAAAATCATACTTAAATATGAAGATCTACAAAATTATTGTTTAGGAAATATCTCTTATGCTCCAACTAATGCTTCTTTAACTAGTTTATCATGAGAAAATTGACTTCATTAAATCTAGATTCAACTTGGAAAATATTATTATTGTTTGGGAAGGAATGGAGTGACATAAAATTCTCAACTATTGGTGTATAATCATGCTTAGGTGGCAAGATAGAGGTAGTGAGGTTGGTAGGTTTTGTTAGGGTTTTAAGGTAGAATAGAGCAATAAAAAATATTAAATATAATGTATAATAAGAGAGGAAATGAAAAGATCACAATAACACAAAGATTTAACATGGTTCACCAAATGTGGGCTACATCCACTAGAGAGAAAACCGTCCACTTCTTTTCTATTGTCTAGTGAAGAACAAATTACAATATGATATCCAACTGAAATACAAGGCCCTCATAAAATAGGATTTTTTTCTAGGGCAAATAAGAGCATACAAAATATCCACAGTTAGATCTACAACCTAACAATAAATGGTCAGGATTCACAATAATAAATTATAAATAAAATTTTGTTTTGAGGGCACTGCCCTTGAAAACCCCTGTTGGGGCGCCCTACCCCATGTACCCCCCTTGCAACCTCTCGCGCTCACGTGTCAATAAAAAGTGATCTAGGAGAAAAATGCAATTGAAAAATTTACCAAAATTTAAGCCCAACAACATGAGTAGTTGCCACATACCAACAATCTCCCACTTGGAGACTGATTAGGCTCCACACCAAACAATCTCCCACTTGGAGATTGATCCTATACGAACACCATTGTGCTTGTAGCTCCCATCAGATTGATGTACCTAGACTTGGATTGTTTCTCATTTCCACTGTGATCAAGTGTGAAGGCTAAGTAAAACTAAACAGGAAGCCAATTTCTCTCGAACGACTACCTTGGTCAATATATTTGTAGGATTCTAGCTAGTGTGTATCTTCTTTAGCTTTAACTGTCCATCCTCTTAAAACTAAGCATATGAAATGGTATCCAAGTTGTATGTATTTTATCTTGGAGTGAAAGGATGAGTTCTTTGCAAGATGAACGAGACTTTGACTATCACTATACAACTTGCTATTCTCCTTCTACTTGCTTAATTCCTCCATAAACCGTTGTAACCAAATCATCTCCTTACTAGGCTTTGTAGCAACAACATACTCTACTTATGTGGTGGAGAGTACAACTGATGAATACTAAGAGAAGGGGGGGGGGGGGGTGAATTAGTATTCCAAAAAATACTGTACTCAAACAGTCTAGTAGTAAACCGGTAAAACAGTTTTACAAACAAACCGGTTAACACACATGCAAACCAAATAGAAAATAAGGCATTCACCCACAAAAGAACAATCACCATAACACAAGAGATTTTGACGTGGAAACCCAAATGGGAAAAACCACGGTGAGATGAAACTCACAAGTAACTATTTGCAGAATAGTAACCAGACCGGTTAAGGTCATACAATGTTCTTTACCAAAATAGATCTTGTTAGGAACCTCAATCTCTGTTAGGAGATAAGTCTGATTAAAGACTACCTTGTGAGAGGATTTCAGATCCACAGTTGTGAACCACCTTGTTAGAGGATTTACAAAGGCTCTGCCAAGCCTACCCGGTTAAGGGTTTCAATACTTGTTGAAGATGTGAGTAATCAACAAGTGAGTGATCTAAATACTAGCACAATATGCTTGGTTAGATCCTTGATAGCTCATTATTAATGCATTTTAGCATTACTTCAGTCTTCAGACACTTCTCACACTATTCCTTCACACAGACCTATTTTTCTTCAGTGATCACTTATACAACAATCTCAATAATCACTTTAAACCCTAACAACAACTAAAACCCTAGACATGATGTCCTTAAAAGGAATCTGATTTCATGTCGGTCCAATAGGATTACATTACAAGTTCCTAGGTTTAGTGTATCTAGACACATTTGGTAACACGACACAAAATCATCGTCAAAGTGTCGGTGGATGGTAACTCATCACAAAAATATACCGGTTGGTAACTCATCACAGAGTATTACCGGTTTATACAACTTTACCGATTACCGGTTGGTAACTCAGAGTAATACCAGTTCAATTATTAAACAGATTACCGGTTGACAAAAATGAAGACTGAGAAAATGATAATTGCTGCTTTAGTTCCTTTGCTCCGTTCCGCTTGAGATCCTCGAACCGCTTGAGGTCTTCATGCCGCTTGAGATCGGTAAACACTTTCTGCAAAACACCGATAGTCTAAAGACTACAACATAATACCGGTTTGGAACAAATACCGGTTGAGCATAACTCATATATTCAAAAAGTGATCTCATAGCAAGTGTGTGTCCATCAATGACAATCACAACATAATCATCAAAAATGCCAACAATCTCCCCCTTTGGCATTGATGACAACACTTATGAAATTTTTTGACATCTAAGTGTTTTACAAAAAAAATGCCATAATCAAAATTACTCCCCCTAAGCATATACACTATCCCTTTGCAGAAAATACAATGTATACTACTCCCTTACAGAGATAAACATGAAAGTATACATAGCATGCATCAAAATTTTAAATCCAGAATACTTCTCCCCCTTTGCCAACGATGACAAAATATAGCTGAATAACCCCTGTTTCAATTAGCATGAAAAAAAAAGTGTTTATGACAATAAAGAGTGAAACTTGTCAAAAACAGATTTAAAGTCCTGCATAAGTTGTTTCATGGATAAGGTCCATGACTCAAGCAATGAGGTAGCAACCTCATTCTCTGTTTGCATTTGATAGACCTGTTCTTCCATGGCATCCAAGGTACTCATCTCTTGAGTGACCGTTAGGGCATCTAGATTGAGATAACATTTCTGGAGTATTTGCAGTCTTGGTAATAAAACTAGTTGAAGTTCCTACAAATCTCGTGTCCGGTTGTTGATCTCTTGCTCTATTCTTGCAGACTGGATTTGAAACCGGTGAACGGTTTTGTTAGGGCAGAAATGTAAATGAAATGACAAAAATAAAATGAAACACATTTCCATTCAAATTCATGAAGTACTTGCTGCATAATAAAGGCAGCGAACAGTTTGCACAGTTACACAAAAACTGTCGGATGGAACAAATAAGTTATAACTGTACAAAAACTAATAAAATCAAACAAAACTAAAATTAACCTAAAATTACTAAGTTTTAACCTAAAGATTAATACATTAACATCTCCCCCTTAATCTGAAGGAGTTAAACCAATCATTTCACGAAATTTTTCAAACTTAACACGACCCAATGCTTTGGTAAGTATATCTGCAGGTTGGTCTGTAGTAGCACAATATTGAGGGGAGATACTGCCATCTTTCACATAGTGCCGAATAAAATGAAACTTGGTGTTGATATGTTTGGTACAATCATGAAACACTGGGTTCTTAGCCATTTTTATAGTAGATTGATTGTCAATAAAGAGTGGTGTGGAAGAAGCTTGTGGTGCCTGCAAATCTGCAAGAACTCTTCAAAGCCATAAGATTTCTCTAGTTGCCTCAGATGCTGCTATATATTCTGCTTCTGCAGAAGAGAGAGTTGGGACTAGTTGCTTTTTAGATTTCCAAGAGATTACAGCAGAACCAAGAGACATTAAGTAACCAGATGTAGATTTTCCATCATCCATATCACCTGCATAATCTGAATCTAAATAACTAAGCAAAGAAAATTTTGATATCTTGGAGTATTTAAGCCCATAGTTTTGAGTGCCCTGTAGATATCGAAGAACCCGTTTGGCTACTAACCAATGAGTTTCTCTAGGTTGTTGCATAAATCGTGACAGAACTCCAACAGAAAAAGAAATATCAGGTCGAGTAGTTGTAGCATAAATCAAACTGCCAACTAGTTGCCTATAAGAAGTTGCATCAACCAAATCAGAGGAATCATTAGATGAAAGTTTGAGATTTTGCTCCATAGGAGTGCTGAGAGGCTTGCAATCAGCCATACCAAACTTTTTGAGAAGATCACCAATATATTTTTGTTGACTGATGAAGATAGATTGGGGGTTTTGAATCACCTCAATTCCCAAATAGTAATGAAGATGACCCAAATCAGTCATATCAAAACCTTGCTGCAATCCTTCTTTTACATTTTGAATATTAGCCTCACTAGTTCCAGCGATAAATAAATCATCCACATAAACAATAAGATAGACAATAGTACCATCAATCTGTTTAACAAAAAGAGTTGCATCATCAAATTCAAAGTGATGAAAATTCAACTGCAAGAGATGCTCAGTGAGTTTTTCATACCAGGCTCGTGGGGCTTGTTTTAAACCATACAATGATTTTATAAGCTTGCATACCTTGTCCTCTTTACCAGGAACTTCAAAGCCTTCAGGTTGAGTCATATATACTATTTCTTTAAGATCACCATTCAAGAATGCAGTTTTAACATCCATGTGATGGATGTTCCAACCATTTTGGGCTGCTAAAGCCAACAAAACACGAATTGTAGTCCATTTTGCTGTAGGGGCAAATGTTTCATCATAGTCTATGCCCTCTTTTTGAGCATAACCTTTGGCAACAAGGCGTCCTTTGTGTTTATCAAGTGAACCATCAGCGTTATATTTATTTCTAAAAATCCACTTACAACCGATAGGTTTACAATAAAGAGGAGGATCAACCAACTCCCATGTGCCATTATTCAAAAGTGCATTATACTCATGTTGCATAGCTTGCCTCCAAAATGAAATATGATGAGCTTCTTTATAGGAATTTGGTGTTGAGTCGATTGTGAGATTGAGCTCATCAATAGACTCAAGGTTATCTAAAATATTAGATTGAGCTTGTAGCCTTGCTTTATAAGAACTTCTTGTACCTGTTTTACCTATTTCATCAGGTCGCAAATCTTTCAAAGTTTGTTGAACTTGTTTGGTCCACCTATGAGAGGATTTTTGTGGGACAATAGATGTTTCTATTTGTAGATTAGAATCTTCATTGGGAGGTAATGAGTCAGGCTCATCATTAGTGAGAACATCACTATGAGAAGGGGCTTCTTCTGGTACATGAAGAGGTGGAGCATCATGAGTTGAGGTAGCTTGAGATGCAGGTTCTACACATGTATTCATTCCTCCAGAGTGTAAAATCTCAGAAGAATTTTCTATCCAAGGAGAAGATGTGGCAAATTTATCAAGTTGTTTTAACTCATTTTCAATATGTGTATCACTTTTGAAAGATTCACAAAATACAACATCACGAGCAATAAAAAACTTTTTATGAACTTCATCATATAATCTATAGGTTTTTGAAGTTTCAGAATAGCCCCAAAAAATGCACTTATAACTATGATGATGCAACTTATTCCTTTTTTCTTTAGGAATCAAAGCATAGCAAATAGAACCAAAAATTCGAAGGTGTCGAATAGTTGGAGGATAACCAAACCAAACCTCATATGGAGTTGTTTGGTGAAGAGCAGATGATGGAGATCTATTACGAAGATAGACTGCTATTCTTGCTGCTTCAGCCCAAAAATATAACTTGATGCCTTTGAAATATAACATTGCTCGAACCATGTTCATGATAGTTCTATTCATTCTTTCAACAACACCGTTTTGTTGAGGAGTGCCTGGAATAGTGAGATGATGCTGAATACCATTTTGACAAAGATAATCCTCAAAAATTAGAGAAGTAAATTCTCCACCATTATCTGTTCGAAGAGTACCAATTTGAGATTGAGCCTGATTTTCAATCATAACACGAAATCTTTTAAAAGTGTCAAAAGCCTTTGATTTTTGCTGCAAAAAATAAATCCAAGTCATGCGACTATAATCATCAATAAACAACATAAAGTACTTAGATCCTCCAATAGAAGTTACTGGTAAAGGCCCACACAAATCTGAATGAATGAGTTGCAATTTTCTATGTGCTCTCCAGGTGGAATGAGGAAAAGAATTTTTATGTTGTTTGGCAAGAATACATGCTTCACATTTTTCAATTGATTTAGAAAAAAATGGCAAACCATCAACACCATTCTTTTGCATGGTATGAATGCTATCATAACTAATATGCCCCAATCTTGCATGCCATAAAAGGCTTGGTGATAGACTCTCTTCTTCAGTAAGATATGCAAAATTTTTAGAAGTAGTTGCACCATTTAGTTTTAATAATCTTCCATCTTCACACCCAGTGAAAACAATTTGATTGTTAGATGTTTTTCTTACAACAACCTGCCCATCTTTTAAGAAAATAGAATAGCCTTTTTGTCGAATCAATACTAATGATAGCAAATTTCATTGTAATTCTGGAATAAATAATACATCATGAAGCACAAGGTCTTGAAGATAAGGCAACTTAAATCGAATAGTTCCTTTTCCAAGAGGTTTCAGACTAGATTTATCTGCTAAATAAATTGGACCATAGGCACCTTCATGAAATTCTTCAAAACAATCACGCCGAAATGTCATATGTTGTGTGGCTCCAGTATCTAAGATCCAAGAATCATACCATGAGGAATTAGATGTAAAATCTGAAACAGAAAGCACATATTGATCACTATCACTGTCACAAGCAAATTGGGCTGCTCCTGAAATTTTATCCTCTGAAATTTTATCATCACTGTGCATTTTTGTTTTATCTTTCTGTTTAAATGAATTTTCTCTAAAACTTTCTATCTTGTCCCATGAGAGCTTACATTCATGCGCTTCATGACTACCTTTTCTACCACATCTTTTACAATATAAATACTGCCTATCATTTTGATTATCATGTTGCCTCCATTGAGCTCTAGTTTTTCCTTTATCATTATAACTATACTTTGAAGAGATTTTATTGATAGATTTTTCTTTTTGATGAGCAAAACAAACATTTTCAGTAGTATTATCTATTTTCCTTCCAAAAGCTTTTTCACGTTCTGCTAACTTTTCAACCAATGTATCAAATGAAATGGTTTTCAATTGATTACTTGCTTGAAGAGACTCTAGATAAGTGGAATGTGTTGGAAGAAGTGCCTTGATGAAAGCAGTGAGATAGATATCAACTTTTCCACCCGCAGCATCAACATCATGTTTTATAGCTCTGATTTCAGAAGCCAAACTCATAACATCACCATTTTTCAATTCAAGATTAAACAATTTTAATTGTAACTGAATAAACTCTAATTCTGAATGAGAATCAAATAAATCTTTTAATTTGTGAAGGGCTTCCCATGCAAATGTGCATCCTTGTATATGTCGATACACATCTCCAGTAACAGAAGCTCTTATCAAAGCCAAAGCTTTGGAATTTTTATATTGCCAAATTTCTTTTTCTTTAGCATCAATTGGTGTTGTAGGTTGGGCATTTCCATCACAAATTTTAGACCATAAATCATTAAAAATGAGAGTGTTTTCAATTTTTCTATGCCATTCCATCCAATTATCTTTGCCTGTTAAAGTTTCTCCAATCAATGAAACAATAGACTGCATTCTGAATTTAAAATAAATAAACACAATTTGCAAGGCCTGCAACTTTAAAATAACTTCTCAATCCTTTAAAAATAGAGAATAAATAAATTGATATCACCTGAATCAATTTATTGTTTCTGTAGAATTCTCTACTCTTATTTCTCCGCTCTGATACCACTGTTAGGGCAGAAATGTAAATGAAATGACAAAAATAAAATGAAACACATTTCCATTCAAATTCATGAAGTACTTGCTGCATAATAAAGGCAGCGAATAGTTTGCACAGTTACACAAAAACTGTCGGATGGAACAAATAAGTTATAACTGTACAAAAACTAATAAAATCAAACAAAACTAAAATTAACCTAAAATTACTAAGTTTTAACCTAAAGATTAATACATTAACACGGTTTTCCCATAAGTGGTGAAGGAATCATACGACGGCTTGAAGGTGCTTATGAATGACTGCAGGTCAGATTGTAGTTTTTCTTTTTGAGCAAGCACATCATCACATAATAAATGGGGTTGGCTTATCTTATTGAGTAGCAGATTCCCCTCATCTAGAGCATCCCTGATGTCTTTCTGTGCTTTCTGAAGTTCTGTCCGAAGCTCATTCAACTTCTTCACCAAGGCAGTGTTCGGAACCTTTTTATGCTTCTTTTGTGCACTAGCTTCAACAACTTATTCCAGGTTTTGTACATGGTCTTCCACAACTGTGCATAAGAGTTTCAGTTGGGCCAGAGAGGAATCGGTACTAGGGAGGTTGGTACCAGGTATCAAACCGGTAAGAGTGTCCACTGTAGCTTGGATCACGTCTTGCTCCTTCTTCCTCCTTATCACCTCAAGGCATTCTTGAAAAAGCTTAATGCTTTGTAGAAGCTCCGATTCATTTGCTGATTGGAGGTCAATGGGACTGGTAATGTCAGCCGGTTTGGCTTGACTACCGGTTGCCTTTGGGGTCTCCACTTGAGTGCTTTGTGCCGCTCCCTCCTTCTCTTTAGCCCTTAGCTTGTCATCTTCTGCCTTCTTTTTCTCCTCTTCCTCTGTCTTTATTTTCTCTTCTTTCTTCTTCTCCTCTTCTTTCCACTTCTCTTCATCTTCATCCTTCTTCTTCTTCTTCTTCTTCTCCTCTTCCTGCTTCCTCTTCTCCTCTTCCTTTCTCTTGTCCTCTTCCTTTTTCTTCTCCTCTTCATGTTTCTTTTCTTCTTCCTTCCGTTTCTCTTCTTCTTTCTTTTCCGCTTCCTTCTTCTTCTTCTTCTCTTCTTCTTGTCTCTTATTCTCCTCTTCTTTTCTCTTTTCCTCTTCCCGTTTCCTCTTTTCTTCTTCTTTTCTCTTTTCCTCTTTATTTGCCTGTTTCTTCTTTTCTTCTTCCTGTTGCTTCTTCTCTTTCTCTGCCTATTTCTCCTATCTTGCAGCTTCTGTTGGTGTACCCAGAGTAACATCTTCACTCTTCAAGGCATCAACATCAATGGGTTCCATTTGATTAGTGATCGGTTCCTATTCACTGTCATATACCTCATCCGGTTTATTGATTTCCAGTTCTTGCTCAGCTTTCCTATTGGCTTCAGCCACTTGATGCAACTTTAGAGCGGATTGAGCAAGGGAGTGGGTATCTTTTACCACTTCCGGGACTTTTCCTTCTAGCAACATGAGTCTCCTTCTTCTCATGAAGAAGAGGCCCTTATATTTTTCCACAACTATATAAAGTTCAGAATTAGGCACATCAGGAAAGTATTGTGCAAATAATTCCTCTCTTATTTCCTGTTCCTTCTCTATGGCAATGCGCCATTTGTTATCTAAAGAATTATATAAAGAATCAGGTATCTCAGATTTAATTTCTGATGGCCATTGGTCATTAATACATAAATATTTAATGACTTCCTGTTCAACCTCTTCCTTCTCATCATCATTAAAATTATAAAAGCACTCTTTCAAATCACCAAGCACTTTTCTTCTAATATTCTTAATAGTTCTTTGACAATGTGTGAAAGGTTTGTAGGAGGAAATATCAATATTTACTGGTACAGATGTTGCCGGTTCATTGCTGGTTGTCTTTGTCTTTTTCCTTGTTTGCCTAGTCTTCTTAGGCTGTTCTTCAGACACAATGTCCTCTGAGTCTGGTGTGTTGCCTTTTGCCTTTCAGTTTCTTTCAAATGCTTTGGCAGGTGCAGCTTCCGGTTTCTTCTTTGCTGGTGATTGCTTGGTCACTTTGGGACTTGCTGTAGTAATCGGTGCCGATACTGAAGGCACTGCCTTTCCCTTCTTTACTGAAGGTTCTTCAACCAGTGTAACCCTTTCCAAATAGGTGTCGGTTCTTTTTGCCTTTGGGTCAAGGGGCGAGGTGAGTAGAGTAGAGGCATACCCATCCAACATGTCATACATTACCTCATATCCCATGGGTTCCACTTCTTCCTGTCTAGGCTCAACCGCCTCCATTATGCACTCATCAACTTTGATGGTGAAGCAGATGTCATCTTCATATTTCTTGACAATATCACCCGATATTCTCACCCTTTGGCTCATTTTGCATCTGAACTCATCAAAGTATTTGTTCAGAACTTCTGGATAATCGGTTCCAACCGCTTGAAGGCTTTACTTGATTTGCTTTGTAACCGGTTGGTCGACAGACCACTGAATATCTCCAACTCCTAGGAAGTAACCTTGGAAGTAGAAGAACAACCCAACCAACAGTTGTCCAAACTTAAATCTCAAGGCATTGTCCTGTTTAATCGACTTCAGGTTCACCAGAAGTTGCCTTTGCATACAGGTGCATAAATGAAATGATGCATCTTCTTTGATCATCCTGTAAGCTGCATTTACCGCTGCAGCAGAGACAGAGTTGATCCTGATAGCATAGAATGTCCAGTAACCTATTACCATGCAGGCATACTTGACCAGATCATCCTTGATGGGATTGATGGTCATTCCCCATTGGTTTCTCACAGAACCGGTGAGCTTGGTCATTTCGGTCTTGCTGATCTTCCTTAGGGCTGGCACTTCACCGACGTTACATAAACTGGTGATGACATGAATCGCTTCCGATGTGATGTCATGCGTCTGCTCTAAATACATTTTGTCACCATGCACTCTGCTCAGAATGATGCGAATGTGATCATCTGTAAACTCTTCAAGGAAATAGACCGCATTGTGAAGCTTCTTCTTTTCCAAGACGTTGAATTCTGGTTTGATCTTCTTATCCTTCCTGCAGAATAAGCTTAACTGAGAGTGGATCATTAGAGATCCTAGGTCTTTAATTTTACAATCAATATAATTGAAAATGCCTTCCTCGACTATGACACCGATGGGTACTTGGGATAGGGAATTATATTTTGCCTTCTGTTGGATGAAATCTAGTGAATCAACCGGTGCACTAGAGCTAGAGTGTGATGCGGAGGCCATGATAAACAGAGAAATTCAAAAAATACCTTCGTAAATCAAAATTTAGGGCTTGCAAATTCCACTTTGCCACACACTCCTTCGGTTGCTGAAATACCGCTTTGTGTTCTACACTTGACCGACTGATATCTGCTTCAGATTCTTCTTCAAGGTTTTGAAAATCCTTTTAATCGTAGTGCAAATCGCCTTTTGTCACTCTGCACTTGAAAACTTCTTCGCTCAAAAAATGATAAGTGAAAAATGACTTGAAAATTCCTTTTAAATAGATTCTCCACCTACCATAGTAAATGCTCCACTATTAGGGCGCAAACCCTAATTTGCCTTTTACCATTTCTAGTCTTTTGCCAATTGACAGGTATCACATACCGGTTAGGGTCCTTTATCGGTGTAAACCGGGAGTTCAAAATATTTCACTGTTTGCTCCCCCTAAGCTTTTCTAATGCTTAGTTTGCTGGTTCAGTGACTTCCACACTAGGTGCAGAAACCGGTTCTTCTTGAATCACTTCTTCTGACTTCTTTTTCCATGCTTTCTTCATATCCGCTTGAACAGTTTCAACATCAATCTTTCCTTTTGGAGTGACCGGTATATCATTCGATATATTCTTTCTCATCTTGTAGAATCTTCTTGTATGACCCGATTTGTTGCAATGATAGCAAATCATTCTAGGTGCTCTCCAAGGTCCATTATTCATGTTCCCAGTCTTCCTTTTGCATGTTGTAGCAGTGTGACCACTACCATGACAAATCAAACAGGTTGCTCTCCATCCGGTTGCCGCTTGATAGCCACCGCTACCTGACTAGTGATTATAGGTATTAAACCGGTTTGGATTCCGGTTCCTAGAGGGTTTAGGAAAAACTCCTTGACTCCTTTGAGGATACCTTCCAGTGTTGTGCATGATAGACTTGCATTCAAATGCTCTATGCCCAAACTTGTTGCATGCATAACAATTACCATTGAATCTATTGGGTCTAGGCTTATCGTTTAGAAAATGAGGAAAATTATTGTAAGCCTTACTTCTACATACATTGGCAGCGTGTCCTTCCTTGAGACAATTAAAGCAAACAGGTTTGAACTTTTTCTTACCTTTATCCTTTGGTGTCGGTTGCTTCTTTGATGCTCCATCTTTTGTTCCAAAGGTCTCACCTTCCTCATATTCAAAGAAACCAAGTCCATTAGTATTCTTTACTGGTTTATCTGATTCAAGCTTTTGCTCTAGCTTAACAGTCCTCTTATTGAATTTGGCAAGTATTTCCTTTGACTCAGTGAGTTCTTTGGAAATAGTAGCATTGGATTCCTTCAAGATTACATTCTTAGAGATAGCCAAGTTTAGTTCGCCTTGCATTTCTTCTTTTTCCACTTGACTTTCTTGAAGATGAGCGGTAAGTGAACTGATTTCTTGCTTCAGATTGGAGATCTCATGATCTTTGTCTTTTACCAAATCTTCAGTTTTCCTTCGGTTCTCAAGCTCTTGACATATTCGGATAGTCAGTCCTTCCAACTCCTTTCTCAGGTTGGTATTGGATTCATTCAGTTTTTCCACTTCTTGAACTAGGGCTTCCATGTCCACTTCATCAAAAGAACTATTTTCAGTTAGCTCCATCAGTTTTTCAACATGCTCTCTTCTTTTTGCCTGAGAGGCCTTATATTTGACTTTAAGTTCATCATAGGCTTGCTCAGTCCGAGTGAGCTAATGAGTAAGTTCCCTCACAATGTATTCCCCCATATCTCTTTCCAAGTGGTTAGACTTATAGAAAGGTTGGCACTGATACCAATTGATGTATACTAAGAGGGGGGGGGTGAATTAGTATTCATCAATACTGTACTCAAACACTTAAACAGTCTAGCAGTAAACTGATAAAACAATTTTACAAACAAACCAGTTAACACACATGCAAACCAAATAGCAAATAAGGCATTCACCCACAGAAGCACAATCACCATAACACAAGAGATTTTGACGTGGAAACCCAAATGGGAAAAACCATGGTGAGATGAAACTCACAAGTAACTATCTGCAGAATAGTAACCAGACTGGTTAAGGTCATACAATGTTCTTTACCAGAACAGATCTTGTTAGGAACCTCAATCTCTGTTAGGAGACAAGTCTGATCAAAGACTACCTTGTGAGAGGATTTTAGATCCACAGTTGTGAACCACCTTGTTAGAGGATTTACAGAGGCTCTGCCAAGCCTACCCGGTTAAGGGTTTCAATACTTGTTGAAGATGTGAGTAATCAACAAGTGAGTGATCTAAATACTAGCACAATATGCTTGGTTAGATCCTTGATAGCTCATTATTAATGCATTTTAGTATTACTTCAGTCTTTAGACACTTCTCACACTATTCCTTCACACATACCTATTTTTCTTCAGTGATCACTTATACAACAATCTCAGTAATCACTTTAAACCCTAACAACAACTAAAACCCTAGACATGATGTCCTTAAAAGGAATCTGATTTCATGTCAGTCCAATAGGATTACATTACAAGTTCCTAGGTTTAGTGTATCTAGACACATTTGGTAACACGACACAAAATCACCGTCAAAGTGTTGGTGGATGGTAACTCATCACAAAAATATACCGGTTAGTAACTCATCACACAGTATTACTGGTTTATACAACTTTACTGATTACCGGTTGGTAACTCAGAGTAATACCGGTTCAATTATTAAACAGATTACCGGTTGACAAAAATGAAGACTGGGAAAATGATAACTGCCGCTTTAGTTCCTTCGCTTCGTTTTGCTTGAGATCCTCGAACCGCTTGAGGTCTTCATGCCGCTTGAGATCGGTAAACACTTTTTGCAAAACACCGATAGTCTAAAGACTACAACATAATACTGGTTTGGAACAAATACCGGTTGAGCATAACTCATATATTCAAAAAGTGATCTCATAGCAAGTGTGTGTCCATCAATGACAATCACAACATAATCATAAAAAATGCCAACAACAACAACCTTTTGCAAATGTGAAATCCAACTAACTATTATTCCACCTACAGTAAACACATACAATGTTGTGCTCCTCTTGTTATCAATATCTCCTACTAGATCTGAATCAACATAGCCCTATAGAGTGGAATTAGAACCTCTAAAACATAATGACTGCGTAGTAGTACCTCTTAAATACCTGAGAATTCACTTTACTACATTCCAATGGTCTATTCCAGGATTTTTCATATACCTACTCACAACTCCCATTGCATGTGTAGTATCTCGCCTTGTACACACCATGACATACATCAAGCTGCCAACTGATAAAGAGTATGGAACCTTGGAAATGTAGTCTATTTATTCTTATGTCTTGGGACACATCTCCTTAGTCAATTCAAAATAACTGGGTAAAGGTGTACTAACTAGTTTTGCATTATGCTTTTGAAATATTTTTAACACTTTTTCTATGTAATCACTTTGAGACAATGTTAATGTATTCTTTTTCCTATTAGTTATTCTCATACCAAGGATTTTTTTTCTTCATCCACATCCTTAATAGAAAATGACTTTGCTAATTTATGCTTAACCTCATTTATATGCTACATATTTGATCCGACAAGAAGCATGCCATCAACACATAATAATAAGATGATATATCTACCATTATCCAATCTCTTAAAATAAACACAATGAATAGAACAACATTTTTTGTAACCTATTCAACCATAAAATTATCAAATTTCAAATACCATTGCTGAGGTGCTTACTTTATGCCATACAAGTTTTTCCTTAACCTGCATAGTAAGTCCTCCTTACCTTTAACCTCATTTCCCTATGGTTGTTGCATATAAGGCTCTTGCTCCAAATCTCCATGGAGAGAGGCTATATTTACATAAATGTTCAAGATGCAAGTAATCTATAGCCACAATAATTAGAATAGTTTGGAGTAAAGTCATCTTAAAAACAAGAGAAAGCATTTCATCAAAATCAATACCTTTTTTCTATGCAAAACGTTTTACCATAAGTCTGGCCTTAGATCTTTTTTGCCTCCATGTTCTTCCTTTAGCTTGTAAACCCACTTGTTTGGAAATTCTCTTTTACATTCAAACAATTCAACTCAATCCCAAGTCTTGTTTTGTATCAAAGAGTCCATCTCCTCTTTCATTCCTTGCTCCCACATCTTTCTGGTTTCAACCTGCATTTCTTCGACATAACTTTCTGGTTCACCAAAATCAATCAATAACACATAATATAATGGCATGGAGTATCATTCAGGGGGTCTACTTATCATGGTAGATCTTATTACAGGTGCTTGAGGTACCTCTTATTATTCTGATTGTTCAATATTTTTTGACACTGATGGTAGTATATTTTTTGGGATCTCATCAAGCACCGTGTCTTCTATGTTTTTCTTTTCTTATTTATTTCCTTGTAACTGAACTTTATACATGACATTCACATTGAGTATGATATCTCTACTCCTAATGATTTTGTGATTTTTATAGTCCCATAAATTATAACCAAAATCATTAACTTCATATCCAATAAAAGTACACTTCTTGGATTTTGTCTCAAGCTTTGTTCTATTTTCTATGTCAGTATGGACAATTGCTTCACAACCAAAAGTTTTCAGAAATGAGTAGTTTTCCTTTTTACCTGCCCATAATTCCTTTGGAATACCACCATCTATGGAACTTGAAGGCCCTCTATTTTTTTAAGTAAACAATATCCACAACATTTACCCAAAACTATAATTGCCATCCTACATGCAATCTCATACTTCTTGCACACTCCATGATTGTTTTGTTCATCTTTTTAGACACACCATTTTCTTGTAGTGTTCCTAAAACCGTCTTCTATCCACAAATCCCATGGTATGAACAATAACTATCAGACTCTTTTCTATAGTATTCACCTCCATTATCTGATCCAAGACACTTGAACTTATTTCTTATCTCATTCTCAACCAAAGCCTTCTATTTCTTAAAAGTATCAAATACACCGGATTTTATGGGAATGAAATAAACCCAAATATTTCTAGTTGCATCATCAATAAAAGTCACATAATAATAAAAACCACTAAGAGACGATACTCGAGGTGGTCTCCATACATATGAATGTACAAGCTCTAAGTTTTCACTCTTCTTTTCCCTTCCAGGTCTAAGGCATCTAACTGTCTTTCTTCTTTCCATAAACACAATATTCATGAAAACAACTTGCTTCAAACTTGGCTCTAAATCCCTAAAATGTAGAATCTTCTTCCCCTTCTAACTCATGTGCCCAAGTCTATTGTGTCATAAATTTTTATCTATTCTTGTGGAATCTAGGAAAATAGAACAATCAAAATTTTTAGTACATAAATACAATGTACCCACCTTTTCCCCTTTTTCTATTATCAATGAGCCTTTAGTAACCTTCCATGAATTGTCTATAAATGTAACTATGCAACCTTCACTTCCCAGTTGTCCTGCTGAAATTATATTTCTTCTCAAATCAGGAACATGTCTCACCTCTTTCAACAACAACTAATTTTCATTTGGTAATTTTGTTTGTACGTTACTTTTTCAACAATTTTGCATGGTTCCTCATCACCTAGATAAACCCGTCCAAAATCATCTTGAACATAGTGTAGACAATATGGGTTGTGGCATGAAAAGAAGCTCCTAAATTTAACAACCAAGAATCAATAACATTATCTAAGGAAAGAATCAAAGCATCTTGTGACACATCACTTGCTAGATTTGCTTCCTTATTATTTTCTTGTTGTCCATCCCCTTGTTTTCCCTTTCGAGTCCAACAATATTTCTTTAGATGTCCTTTCTTCCCATAATATTAGCACTCCAACCTTGCCCTAGATTTGGATCTACCTTTTCTAGATTTCTCACAATTTGTTGAACTCTTTGCTCTTTTCCCCTATCTTTGGCTATTCTCAACAGACAAAGCATTACCTGATGTCTCACCTATTCTTCCTAGTCGCATTTCCTCACTAAGGATAACAGCAACAACATCATAAAACTTTAAAGTGTTTGAACTAGAGATATAATTACTTATAGCCATGACCAAGCTATTCTAGCTTTCTGGCAATAAGAAAAAAATCAAGAGAGCCCTAACCTCATCTTAAAAAGTTACTTTTACAAAAAATAGCTAACTAATGACTGTGCTAAATTCATTCAAATGAGCAACAATAGACCCACCTTTTGACATATTCACATTAAATAAACGTTTCATAAGAACTACCTTCTTAGAGGTTGAGGGTTTCTTATACCATTCGTCTAATTTTGACATCAGACCCACTGTTGTTTCTTTTATTATATTGAAAGCCATTGACAATGCTAGTTACAACCGTATTGTTCCTAGTGCCTTAATATCGAGAACTTCCCATTGTGGATTTGTCATAGTTGGTGACTTCTTTGCCACTCCACCCAACAATAAATAAATATCCTTCTAATATAGACAATATTCCATTTGTATCTTCTATAGTTGATAGTTTTGGCCGTTGAACTTCTCAAACTTAAGCTTGCCTTCTACCATTGCTCCCACTCGAATTTGAAAACCCCTGCCAAATGACTAAAATACACCGCTTTGATACCAGTTGTTAGGGTTTTAAGGAAGAATAGAGCAATAAATAATATTAAATTTAATACAAAATAAAAATTCACAATAACAAAGAGATTTAATGTTGTTGACCCAATGTGGGTTACATCCACCAGACAAACAACTGTCGACTTCTTTTTGTGTATCAATAATGCATTCTATTATGGATGGAGTGGAAGGAGTTCCTTGCAGTTCTAGATTGAATGTTATCTCTGTCTCAATGCCATCTTCTTGTACATCACCCTATATGGATATAGATCTTCCACATTAAAGATAGGAGAGATGCCCAAATCTACAGGTAGAGCTATTTCATATGCATTGGCAAAGAATTTTCTGAGAACCTTACAAGGAACCACTTTCTTCATCTGAAGTTTGTTGTAGGAATCAATAGGAAACCTTTTCTTCCTTAGATGGGCCAAGACAAGGTCTCCTACCAGAAAATGAAGTCCCTTTTCTTTTTATCAACATATTTATATTGCGGATTTCTAGATTCAATATTCCTCTTTACCTCTTCATGGAGATCATGTATGAGAAGAAAAATCTTTAGTTACTGCACTACACCTTTCAAAACCACCAAAATCTCTCAATTCGAACACCCCCCTTGGATGCATACCATAAACAACATAGAATGGACTAAAACCTGTATTGCAATTAGGAGAATCATTGACTAGTACATTTGGAGCTGATTTTCGACGGCAGTTTGTCGGATTTGTGACGAATTTTCGTTGGAGTGTCGACGAAATCCACCATCGAAAACTCGACGTCGGATTGGTCGACAATGCCATGCTCGTTGGAAATTTGAAAACTAATGGACTCTACCAACGGTCAAAGAAGTCGTCGGTCGAAAGCTTGGTATTTGTCGTAATTCTGACGATGATAATTTTTATCAAAAAAAAAAAATTATTATCATCGATTATGCGTTTTCATCGAAAGAATAATATCGATAAGACAAAAGGAAGCTACATCGATAAAATATATCGATGAGACCCAATGATGTCTCATCAATATAAAAGAGCCATCGAAGGAAGGAAACACTGATGAATTGTAGAAAGGACTCACCGAAGATAATAACTTCATCGACAAAAGATATCGAAGAAAGCAGAGAGGCTCTTCATGAATGGGAAAAGTTCTCGAGGAAATAATACTATCGGTGCAACATAAAAAGGACCCACGGAAAGGAGCGTTTTCATCGAAAGAATAATATCGATTAGACAAAAGGAAGCTACATCGATAAAAGGTATCGATGAGACCTAGCGATGTCTCATCGATATAAAAGAGCTATCAAAGGAAGGAAACACTGATGAATTCCATAAAAGACTCACCGAAGATAATAACTTCATCGACAAAAGACATCGAAGAAAGCAGAGAGGGTCTTCATCGACGGGAAAAGTTCTTGAGGAAATAATACTATTGATGCAACATAAAAAGGACCCACCGAAAGGAGCGTTTTCATCGAAAGAATAATATCAATCAGACAAAAGGAAGATACATCGATAAAAGATATCGATGAGGATATAGGTTTCGAGGAGGTTAAAAGGCATGTTCTCGATATGCGTGGTTTTGCTGATGTAACTTTATCGGTGAAGAACAATAAGGGAAAATAAAGAAAAGCTTTGGTGAGATAATAGACTCATTCATCGACGGGGCATAGTGATATCGATGAAAGAAGTATTTCGATGGAACAATAAAGGAGGACATCGAAGCCCAAGGTTTCTTCGACATAAGACCCGATGGATATCAGATATGTTTCAATGAGGAGACAACCATACTGACCGAATACAGTATTTTGATGAAGGGAAAAAATACTTGATCGAAGTAATATTCGAAACAAAAGTATTGTCGATAGAAACAAAGAGATCGATGGACTAAAGAAACAAATGATCGAAAGACATATCCTCATTGAAATGATTATTGATTGCCACAAAAATTAGAAACAAATCCCATGAAAGGTCACATCGCCATTAAATTTGAACATGTGCCCGAGTGACCATTGTCCAAAACGGCCATTACTAACTGATTAAATACGCCATAAGTAGTGGATCAACATCAAAGGACATAGCATTAAGGAATTCACAGGCGACAAACTGAAAGAAGGAATTGGGCAAATTCACAGATAAAGCTCAGTAATTCCAAGTAAGTTGTTTGCACACATACCTCTTTTTTAAAATTCAAATGGAATCATCATCTAAAACTAATAAGACCAGAAAGGGAAAAGAACCTATCACTGCAGAAGAAAAACCTAAAAGACAGAAAAGGGAAGGGCGTTCTTTGGCTTAGGACCTGATTGACCAGTGCCCATCATCCAGTTTGAGGTCCAAGAAGATTAGAGCTGATGAGGAAGGCCTGGAGGACCGGTTTGAGGATCTTGGAGACATATGGACAAAATTGAGAGGGTATGAATTATTCATATATGGGTACAACATAAGAGTTTCCCCTCAACCTATCAACAATTTATGGCGATTGAACTTAGGAAGGTTAGTTGTGGCTAATGTATTCGTGAATGTGGAGCTCATGAAGGCATTGGAAAACAATTATGACCCTAAAACTAGGACCATATATAACTACATGGGTGAGCCAATTCTTGCAATCAGAAAGGAGGTTATTGACACCATGTTTGAGTTGGATTGGGGATTTGAAGAATTGATTGACCTCAAGAAGTTAACAAGTGAATATTTTAACCTAGAGCACATTTACAAAATGTGGAGACTCCCTATACATAGACCTAGGAATGCAGGGTCCTTAGTGCCACTAGGTCAGGATGACAAAGCTCCCTATGATGTCAACTCTTTCCATCCATATTTCAAGTATACCTATTATTGTGTTGTCCAAGTGCTAGGGATAAAAGTCCATCCTTTGATGGATATTGCAGCCATGGTCATTTGTGCCAATTTGCAGTCTAAGGACCCCCGCTTCTTTGATTTTTCTGCTTATTTGGTTGAGGTTTTGAATCATGGGTTAGAAAAGTTAAAGGGGGATGTCATCAATGTTCATTTCAAGCATTATTCCTTACTTATGCATATGCTATTGTATGTGGGCCAAGATGAAGGGTTATGGCCAGAAGAGTTATGTGTCAGGACATATGACAATGTTGGGATGAGAAAACTAGTGCAACTATGGGTTTCTTCATGGGACCAGAGGTATGTGAATAATCAATATTGGCATTTTGAGGAGTTCTTTGTCAAGCCATTATATAGACTGTTGGGATGCCCGTGTGATCTTGCCCTTGCACCAGAGGTTCAAAGATTCCTAAGACCAAAAGATTTCGCTGAAGATCCCTCAATTGAACACAATTGGGGAGATTGGTATTTTTTTTCAGACTGCACACAAGTTAGGGTATATGGGTTCGAAGGGAGACCATACATACTACCACTTACAGTCCCTAACAGAGTGGCTTGTCTGGAAATTGTGAGGCAACTATCAATAGTGAGTACAAAACATCTAACAAGCCATGGGAAACAATCAATTGTACCTGGGTTGTTAGTATTTTCAGATTTTATTGTGAAAAGTTCAAAGAGTTATGGCCTGCTGCAGACAAAATTGGATTATTATGGCATGGCTATGGGGGATCCAAGGCCCAATTTTGATCTTGAAGGATACATAAGGATAGCCCGGTCATCACAAAAGCTGAAGGCTGGAGAGCATAAATCTTACCTACCGGATGACCTCATTAAGAACATTGGCAGAGAAGAGGCCAGAGTGAAGCGAATAAAGTTTGAGAAAGTAGTGCAGGCTTATAAATGGAAGATTTTTAGAAGGAAAATGGACAAGAACGTGCTACAAAAGATTGAAGACCCCTTGGAGTTGGCCAACAAACTTATGGAGCATGAATTGGAAATACTTGAGGGAGTCCTGCCTCATGTTTTTAGGGATTATATTGATACTATTAGGAATATAGAGCCTTTGGCTCATATGTCTCCTGCTTCCACATCTGGCATCGTTCCATTCACTCCTCGAGAGGATTACCCCCCTGGTTATGTAGATGATACACCGATAGACTTGGCAATAGGACAACTGAATGTCTGAGAAGTGGCTGACATCAGATTCCTAGAGCATGAGGATTTCATTGCTGATAGTGACTTCATTGCTTCCAAGGAGTTCACCGCATTCCTCTATCAACATAAAAGATCTCAAATTAGGAATAACATGAGAAATAGTGAAGAAGAGAAGCAGCTTCAAAAGTTACAAGAGGAGATGGATCTTGTGATGAGAGAAATGACACCTGAGAAGGGAAGACAGTTGCTTAAGGAAGCTGGTGTGCTATTATACTTTGGATGGGACATGAACTCTTCCTTGTTGTTTGATGGATTCCTCAAGAAACAGGACCCAAGTAAGAAAATGATGCCAAAAGAGATTGATAAACTCTTTAGAGGATCAGGATATGATCCAGATCAGAAGGCTCTTCTATAGTGGGCTATCTATCCCAAAGATAAAAGATCTATATTGGTTGATACAGAAGAAGCTTTTGGACATTTGATGGTGCAGCAGGTTGGAAAGACTGACCCTAGAACAACCGCCAAACTAAATTGGATGTCGCTAAATTGAACCAAGATTAGATAGAGTTTCTGGTCCAATAAAATTCTACATACAAAAGCCTATATGAGAAAACCGATGAAGAAAAACAGAGGCTGCAAGCAAGATTGCTTCAGATTGATATAGGTACCAGTCAAATAGGGATGACATATGGTGTTGATAGAGATGCCATGGATGCCTTGACAGATGCTATGTATTGGAGGAACAAAGCCGAAAAGACATCTCGACAAGTAGAAAAGGTACAACAAAATATGGATAAGTTGATTCTGGAGATCATTGAACATAGGTTCAGAAGTATGATGCAAGTTGCAGAAATCTATTGGAAAACATACACTGGAACAGTCAGAGCTTTGAAAGAGCATGAAAGGCTCAAGTCTTAGTTGGAAGACATGATGAATGACAATAGTTTGATTAATCTAGGTGAGAAAATTGAAGTCGAGGCTTACTTGAAGTCCCATGATGAATTGGCAAATCAATTAAGGAAAGAGCTTTAGAGGCTGGACGATGGGAATATCCCTAGGGTGCCCTCTTTTTACAGTAATGGTGAGTTAGTATCGTTCGAACAGTGGAAACAAGAGTTCATTGATGAGAAGAATCAGGCAGTAGCAGAGTTGGATCGGGACAAAGAATTGTCACTTTGTGTTAACCATATTCTATCCAATCATTTCCAGATAGAAAGCAACATGAGGACACTAAACAATAACGTTCTAATGTATAAAGATGATAAGTACATTCAACACATAGGAATGCTGAACTTGTTTATCTTCCAATTTGTTAACAAAAGTGCTAATTAATAGTTATGTGCTGAAAAGCCATGATGCTTGGTGACAATGTATACCCTCATATAAATGGGGGAACTTTTGTAACAATAAGAATCATTAGAGAAGAATTAGAATATAGCCTCAGGCTTACTATTGTACCATTTTGCGAACATACATAATATAATCAGTCGTCTTTCCTTTGTGTATATGCTGTGGATTAGTGCATCTTTCTATAGGCAGTTGCTTGTGATATTATCTAAAGGAGATAAGGTTATTTGTGTTCTTCCAGTAAAACTCTGTGTTTCATATTGTGGATTTGAATAAAAGATTTACTTGCGAATATAGTTTTGTATATAGTGCGCCTGCATATTATCTCAACCATGGTGCGCCTGTATATGTATATGGTTTTGTTTATAGGTGGAAAGCTTGAGGTTCAATGTCGAACTTGGTTGCTCTGATACCATATGTAATATTCCATTAATTCTATACTTAAAGAAAATAAATTGTGATCTATATTAAGATAAAAAATTGAGAATTTCAAAATAAAACATAACTACTTCAGTTGAAGGAGAAAACTAACTAAATGTTCTGCAACATAATAAGAATCTAACTAATTTATCTAAAAGGAAGGTAATCTTTTAACAATAAAAAAAATTGAACAAATATTATTAAGCTAATCAATATGAGAAAGGAATTCAAATGGCTAGTTTCATCACTTAGATAAAGCATCACCATCTTGGCCAAGGTTTTAACATTGCAAGCACCAATGCATTGTTAGTGTTCACCTCCCTTGCTCGACTTGTACATCCAATTCTTGAGCTCAACAAACTCACTAGTTACCAACCATCTAAACAAGCCATTTGCTTAATGTGTACTAACAATAATGGTTATTAACGACCATCATATGATAAATAGCATACACTTGAGCCAACTAACTCACTGGTTTACTAACCAACTATCTAGCGAACTGCTTAATGTCTACTAAGAATAACGGTCATAAATGACCAACATAAGATAATTAACATACACTTGAGTCAGTTGATTCATTGGTTACAAAACTTCTAGGTTTAGCTGATCCAATTCGTTACATAACAGTCTCATGTCTACTGACATTAATGGTTTACAAGGACCTTCATGGGATTGTGACATAACCTAACAAGCCAACTGCTACAAATCCCCTATCTCTAACAAGCTTCAAATATCATCATGGAATTAAACCTAATACAACATTGGTTCCCTTATTTAGCTAAATTAACACATCATATTATGACTCAACAAAAAATACGGTTCTAATATATTTTTTTGTCTTTCTATATTCCCAAAAGTATGCATCTAATTGATGATAAGAATCCTTCTTCAGGTCTTGCAACCATGGAGACTGGTTATAATCTGATTATAACTGATGTGCATTGATTCCAAGATGAACCATATTTGGTTGAACTATGAGTTAAGAGTGGAAAACAAATAAACATAGAAAAGATACAAATTATAGCAAGGTATTGTGACTATAAGATAGAAACCATCCTAGGAGCCTCCAATATATCAAAAGTTGAGAAAGTAGCAAGCTTACTATACAAAGACAATGATCACTATAAAGTTGTAGTCAAGTTCAAAGCATTGATTTGTGGGAACAAAGGGTTTCATATGGGGAGAGAGCAGTCTCATGAAATATCATGATAGTCATAATCATAATCTAAAGAGTAGTCAAATCTTCAAGATAGATTGGTGATAGTGCAGTCATTCTGTTGAGCATCAAATCTAAATTAAGTAAAATATCTTGATTTGAGAAATTAAATCATAGAAGCCATCTCTCTTTGGAAGAAATCATCATTTTCATTGATACCGTAATAACCCATAAGTTATCGAACAAGTCTAAAAGCATTCTATCGAAGTATCTAAGATTCAAATAGTATCGATGAGACCCAGCGATGTCTCATCGATATAAAAGGGGCATCGAAGAAAGCAAACGCCGATCAACTTCAGAAAGGACTCATTGAAGATAGTAACTCCATCGATAAAAGATATTGAGGAAAGTGGAGATGGTTCTCATTGACAAGAAAAGGTCTTCGAGGATATAACACTATCAGTGCAAAAAGACTCACTGAAAGAGATGGTCCCACCAACAAAAGGTATCGAAGAAAGCAGAGCTAGCCCCCACTGATGAGAAAAGGCTTTCGAAGAAACAATATCATCGATGCAAGATAAAGAAGATTCACCGAAAGAAGCATTCTCATCGAAAAAGTGATATCGATAAAACAGAAGAAAACTACATCGATGAATGATATCGATAACGATATGAGTTTCGATGGGAGGACAAAAGAAGTCACTGAAGTCCAAAGTCTCTTTGACATGAAACCCGACGGACAAAAAAAAGATTTCAATGAGAATATGAGTTTCGAGGAGACTAAAAGGCATGTCTCCGATACACATGGTTTCATCGATACAACTTTATTGGTGGAAGATGACAAAGAGAGGATAAAGGGGCTTCAGTGAGACAACAAACCCATTCATCAAAGGAGCATAGTGATATCGATGGAAAAAGCATTTCGATGGAAAACTAAAGGAAGTCACCGAAGCCCAGGGTTTCTTCGACATAAAAAGGGACCGATGGATACTAGATAGGTATTGGCGAGGAGACGACAATACTCAATTTGTTTATCTTCCAATTTGTTAAACAAAAAATGTTGGTTACCGGTTATATGCCGAAAAGCCACAACGCTTGGTAATAATGTATACTCTCATATAAAGGGGGGAGCTTTTGTAACATGAAAGAGAATTAGAGAAGGAATAGATTATAGCCTCAGGCTTACCATTGTACTATTTTGGCAAATATACATAATAGAATCAGTCATTTTCCTTTATGTTTATGTTGTGGATTATTGCATTTCCTACAGGCAGTTGCTTATGATATTATCTAAAGGAGATAAGGTTATTCGTGTTCTTCCAGTGAAATTCTGTGTTTCATATTGTAGATTTGGATCAAAAAGATTTACTAGCGAATTGTAATTGTTCCTGGTATTTCTTCCTTGGATGGTCTCTTAAAAGCTAGGGTTAAATTCATTCAAGTAGTTTACAATATAGACATTGAAGTAGAGCTCATAAGAAACAGTAACTGATAGACTCATCGAGAGGTGGTGGGTTTAAAAATTGTCTCATAAGTTTACACAATAAGGCCTAAAGAAATATAAAGACTCTATAGCCCAAACAACAAAGAAAGGCACTGGTCATCTATAGAATACAATTCATCAGTTCACATTTCATTTTAAAGCAATAGGAGTAGCTGAGTAGGAAATATAGAGTAGACTATAAATAGTGTATATACATAAATTTCAAGCACAGAAATCGAATAATTTCTACAACAACAATCTTGAACTCATTTGCTATATCTCCATCTTGGCAATTTATGCCATTATGAGATGCATTAGGTTAGTCTCAGTCACTAGAACACAATTTGCAACATGCATTAGGAGTTGTCCTCCTTACAAATAGTGCAACATTAAAAAGGTATTATCAAAGCTACAACCACAATTCAAAGAGGAAGCTTACAAAGATAGGACAAAGCTAGGTACAATCATAAGTCAAGGCAAATTCATAGTTGAAACTCAGTCCAAAATAGTGAATAAGTGCAACAAATGACATGATAAGTCTAAAGAAGTATTATAGCAATCATGAGTCAAGGATTAATGAAGAGATTTTTTGCATCCATGATACAATCCTTAAAAGCATCCATGATACAATCTCAAACACACTTTTTACCGTTCTCTTGGTGATTGTGCCCAATTGTGTATGTCTTGCTTATGTATGAAAATGGCATTTTGCAGCTTTCCACCGACCATGTATTTGAGATGTCTTTGATTTAGATATGGCATGAGCTTAGTTGTAGAGTGAGACTAGGGAGTTGGACCATCTCAACCATGGTGCGCCTGCATATGTATATAGTTTTGTGTATTCATTAAAGATTTTCATTTAATTTTAATCAACTAAAGAGCAATATTCATGACTTACAAGTAATAAAAAAACTTACAAGGATGAGGTATATTCATTACTTACAAGTAATAAAATAACTTACAAGGATGAGGCATATTCATAACTTTTGCAGTCCTACCTTGGATATCAACACTAGAAGCAACTCATATTGTTCATGTACAGACAAGACAATATGGGAGTTCATTATACCCAGCAACTTGTGGTGTTGTTGTTCATGTTGGCTCTATTGGACCCTGCAATTAAGATTCAATATACATTATTCAATAGATTAACTGTGCAACATAATGAAATATTGAAAAGTGTGTTACCTTGTTGAGCTTCACTTGGTTTCAAGAATAGTTTAATATTCTCTACTTAACAGGGCCAACCACGTGAAGGTGGAAGCTCATTTGGCCCCTCCCCCCTAACATCACTCTAAATTCCCCGTTAACATCTTATAACATTCATTCATTAATTCTTTCTACCATTAATAAAATATAGCATTCATTCATTAATATCACATAACGTTCATTAACACATAACATTGATTAACATTAATTAACACGCAACATTCATCAATATTAATTAACACATATCATCCATAACCATTAATTAGCACATAATTACATTCACTAACACATAAAATCAGTCATTATCAAATAAGTTAGATTACAATCATTTCTTTCTTTGTTTTTTCTTTTAAGATATGAAAAGACTAAGTGGAACATCGGTTTCTTCATCATTTCCCCCCTTCGCAGATGTTCCGCCAACTGCTCATGATCTCAATGTATGCCTAGTCCTATACTGAGGACGAGGACACTGAAGCGAAGGGGGCTCCTCTGCAATAACAAAGAAATGGGTTAAATTCAAAAAAAATAAATTATTTTTACAAGTATTTCATTAATTTAGAGAACATAATTGTTGTGCTCTTTACTTGATGGGGCCACATCATTTTGTGTAGCCTCAACCTCAACATGCTAAACACCCTCTAGATCATATGGAGTTGAAATACTAAAGGTTACATTAATGCTGAACACCAATTGCAATTATATTTGTTTAACACAATAACAATGGTCTTCTTTACTTGAGTGGGGAACATCACGTTCTTGAGGTTGTGTACCCAGATCATGCTCCACTTGCTCACCACCGACTACATACTCTAAAATATTAACAAAAAAGGTTACATTAATTACTACTCTAATTAAAAATTAATATGTTTAATTATATTAATAGCTAAATAAATAAATTTGAATAGTAAATGAATACCTCCACTACTAGGATGCACATCCGGACCTTCATGTGCAGGTGGTGTTTCACAATTAGCAGACTGCATTCCAATGACATGCACATTGTTATCATTGCTTTCTTATTTAAAACAATTATAGTCACTTTATGTTGGAACTCAACATCAATTAGATTATTGGTAAAGTATTCAATTTGAAACAACTTCCATTTAGCATATTTACCTGTGTGACAGATGCACCCGAACATTGTGTATGCCCACTCAATTCTCATAGCCGATCAACCGCGACTGAATAGCCTTGCTGGTAGGCAATTCTCTTGTCATCTTCTGTGGGCGCTTTATTGAATTCAGAGCCCTGCATTTTTTCTTGGTACCATGAATTTTGCTTGCATTGTTTGATAAAAAAAAACGTTTGCAATTTATCAATATTTTGATGCAATATTTTGTTTACATGAGATACTTACAATTCATGCAGCAAGTTTCATGTAACCACCAGAGCTGAGTTTGTGTTGCCCGTGCTTTTCTTGCCTTGCCTTGGTTTCCTTTGACGTGTCACTCAGTCTATAAAAAGTTTGAAATATGTTAGATTATATAAATATAAAGAGTAATTAATTAGTACATAATTATATTCTTAATAGTATCCCGTACCTTCTTCTGGCATCTAGTGGTGTATTTCCTTTTTTCCTTTCAATTCTCTCCTTGGCATCCAAAATCAGGTCCTTCCACTCCCTCTGTGGAATCATGGGGGGACGCTCATACTTTAGGTTCCTCTCCAAATGGGTCCTGTATTGGTCCCTCACATACTTTAGATATGTGCCAGCTTTTTCAAGGAGCTTGGTTTTGTCAAAGGTGTCATTTCCAAACCACTCAACCATTTGGTTTGTCAATTCATCTTTTAACCTTTTTTCTTGGTCATTGCACCTTTTAAAGCAAAAACAAACCCGTTAGATTCAGAAATGAACCGAAGCTACATTTATTACACTTCAAGAAATGGATCAAAGGAAAGCTATTCTAGCAATGATATGAAATCAAAAGTGGATTAGGGTTAGTTCACATATGATGTACCACCTTTTACATATGGTGGGCCCAAATATATGCAATGTAATGTCACTAAGATGTTTATAGAAAATATCATTGCCTGCAAAAAATTCATGGGATCATTAGTCCAAAATGAGTGATCATAAAGTAAATTACAATTAGAGTATATATAATAATAATTTTAAAGTACTTGGAACCTTTTGTATCTTTAAGGGAAGCATTTCTTTGTCGCTCACCACCAATGTGGCCTGCAACGTTCCCATACTAGCAATACGAGAAGATCCAGGAAATGATGATATGTTATTAGCAGTAGTTGCCTCTGGCACATCCTCATGTGTATCTCCTCCTGCAAAAAATGAATCCACTATGAAATGGCATTGGAATTCAAGAAAGAATGCTTGAAGGGAAATAAACACATGACAAAAGATAGAGCAAAAGAGAGATCTACCAATAGTGGGCGGGCCAATATGACATGCACTAGAGGATGTCTGCATGCTACATGTTGCCGATATTGTAGTCGATAATACAGGTGAGGGTAACCTCTGATGAGGCGGCGGTGACATTTGTATAGTAACATTGACAACACCTAAAGAATAATACATTAAATATATCAAACATTAAAGATATGAAAAGTGCAAGAATTGTAAACAAGGATGGACCTTTATTTTGAAAATTGACAGTATCAAGTATGATGTGTTTTGGGTACTTAGAGTGATAAGCCAAGCAAGTGATAATACAAGAAAATCGTCATCACCTGAAGATCCTGCAACACCCTGATCGTGGGAATGACTTTCATGAGGGCGGATAAATTGATGTAAAAACAATACGCACATATTTTAGTTAATGACATAAAAGAGAATAAAATATAAACCATTATTGAACTTTTGTTATAATTAAAGCTTTCATTACTGCTTACTTGCAAGTTTTTTGTTGTCTTAAACAATAATCCCACCCTCTGTCGTATCTCATCAGTGGTAGGATGCATGGCTGCCAAAGCAACAATCTCTTTTCTAATTTTTATAAGAGGCATTTTAAAGAATTTCACAAGGTCTGTGGGATCTTCAGAGTCATCATTTCTTAACCCTAATGATTCCACATCCCTAGAAAGGTGCTCAGGTACTACAACTACCTTTCCCTTTCTCCGAACATCCGTCTGTGTCAAGAATATCATTAACAATTACAAAATTAGTATAAATCACTAAAAAAAAGAACATAATAATGTAACAGTTTGCTTCTATCTAATTTATACAATTACAATGAGGTTTACTTGCTCGGTAGAAGTGTTGCAAGCTACATCTCTGTCTGTGATATGTGATGGATCCATGTCGGCCTGTGACATAAAAAATATAAAAAACGTTAGCAAAATTACATAGTACACAACATGAACAACATGAACTTTGTAGACAAAAAGAGTATTAAATAATAAAAAGATGTTGTCATCAAAATCATTGTAAATTTTTTAATTTCTTACCTTTACTTTATGTACACTATGCAGGATCCTCAACTAAATGGTTGACAATGTCTGTAGTCAACGACCTGTTCCCACCAAGGGTGACGACATCACACAAGGACTATACCTGAAATCAACACCATCAATTGAGCATCATAAGCATTACTACATTTGTAAGTTGATAAACAATAAATAAATACATATCATAAGCATCAGAAGCATCACATGATGTGTCATCATATATGTAATTGAGCATCACAATTAGCATCACATATCATGTGTCATCATAAACATGTAATCCATCACATATGTATCATAAATCACCATCCATCACATAGGTAATAAACAATCCACATTCTATAAATAAACACAAAGTTCAAAAAATGTCACATGCATCATCATAAACATGTGATCCATCACATATGTATTTTAAATCAACATCCATCACATAGCTAATAAAAATCCAATTTCCATAAATAAACACAGTTTAAAAATTGTCACATAAATAGTCACTCTCCCTATCTCCATCTCCATATTAAAAGGTGCATATCATGAACATCAAGGTCATCATCGCCATCATCATCATCATCATCATCATCATCATCATCATCATCATCATCATCATCATCATCATCATCATCATCATCATCATCATCATCATCATCATCATCATCATCATCATCATCATCATCATCCTCGTCGTCATCGTCGTCGTCATCATCATCATCATCATCATCTTCACCATAATCACCATCACCATCACCATCACCATCACCATCACCGTCACCGTCACCATCACCATCACCGTCACCATCATCATCATCATCATCATCTTCTTCTTCTTCTTCTTGTTCTTCTTCATCGTCATTGAGAAATTGTCGATCATGATCATCATCCACTTCATCTTCTACTTCTTCGGCATCTTCTTCTTCAGTATCTTCTTCTTCCATCACATTATACTTTATCGGCCTTCCTCTTGGATCATGTCTAACAACAAATGACCAACCCGGTTTATATGGAACCTTTGAGTAAAATACTTGCTCACATTGGCTTGGAAGAACATAGGGCTCATCCCCAACTAGTTCAAATGACCTTGTATTTAGCATTATAAAACCATTATCATGTTCAATAATAGTTCTATTAGGATCTTTTTTATTCAATCGTAGCTTGTACCATTTGACAACGAACAAAACTAATTTGAAGGAATTAAAGTCACACTCAAGTATATCATCCAAAATGCCATAGTATTGATTTTGGGACTATTGAGGATGAATGTCATTTCTCGATGAAATATTTGTCACCTCAAAGACTGCAGTGATGCCAGAATCACAAGTTTTCTTTGTGTCATCCAACTTTTTTATGCGAAATTTATGACCATTGCAGCACATAGCGTTGTGGTGTTTGACCTGCGATATGTCAAACATGTAAAATTTATTGCATTGTGAGTTGATAAACATATGGGTGATTAATAAATTTATATGTACTTGTTTATCTCTTTAACCATATGCTAAATCAATTTCCCTTTGCGTAACATTGGAATCTCCATTACGACGTGCTTCTTTAACCAATGAAGCCACACCTTCCCATGTTAACGTGCGTCCAAAATTTTGACAACGTTCAATCCATACCGTCATCCAATCAAGATTGTTTGCAATATACAAATGTAGTGCATCCCACTCTTGACCAACTGTACAAAAAATAAATAGACGTCTTACAATCGATTTATTTTGAAGATTAAGAATTAATTAACTACAATAACATCTTATAATTACCTCTCACTTTCCTCAATCTACCTTTCCCCGTCAAGTACTCCCCTTCAAATTTGTTAATGGTGTTGGGATCCCAAATGCGATCCATGTGGATCTTTGCTGTAAACTTAGGAAGATATTCAAAAATGTACACCATAGTCTGGTATACCATATATCCCTCCACCATAGAACCCTCAGGATGTGCTCTTTGTCAAACCAAAGCCTTCAAAAATTTCAAGTGCCTCTCAACCATTCACATTGACCTAGTGTGTACAGGTCCACACAATTCAATCTCCTCAACTTGGTGTATGAGGTAGTGTTCTTGTGCATTGAAAAAAGATGGAGGTAGACACTTTTGCATTCAACACATTAAATGAGGAATTTTTCTCTTCCAATATTTTATATCATCTTTATGGATTTCTTTACATGACAACCACCTACAAGGTATTCAAGACGTAAAAAAATATATTACATAAGAAATAAAACAAATCGCAAATATAATATCTATACAACGAACTAAAAAAATATCACTACTTACCTCATGTATTTTCCAATATCATATATGACTTGCTTGACATTATTGTCGAAGTCGTCTTGGAGAGATAGAGGTAGAACGTACTGCAACAATTATAAAATTATCTTTTCATTTTTTTGTAACATAATGAAAAGTACACGTACGCGTAGTACTTAAATACATACTAAAAACACAAGAACATGAATTACCTTAATGAAGGTATGCCAATCATGCATTTTCATCCCTGGCCCAAATTCACTTTTCTTTGATATGAGATTGTTTATGTTCGCAGCAAATCCTGTGGGAAATCAAATTTTTCGTATGACTTGTTTTATAGCATTGCTTTGCTGGTCCGTTAATAACCAAGGAATCTCACTTATATTAATCTGGTCTCCATGGCTATTTGATTGAATGACATTTATCATTGCATGATTGGAATCCTGAATGTCACTACATATTTTGACAATTTTTTCTTTGTCACGCCTTCCATCCAATATTCTCCATACTATCTCTGTTATATTCTTTCCAATATGCATACTATCAAACAAATGAACAATTTGTAACTGCTCGTAGCCTACTAAATTGTCAGGGATAACTTTTTATTCCCTTAGGAAGGTGGATTGACACCGTCCGTTGCCAATGAAAGCCTGAGATTACGAGGTTCTTCTTTAAAGTGTGGCTACTTTTCCTCTATGTCCATAAATGCTGAACCATCCACAGGCATTCGAATAATGCCATCTCGACTTCTATTGCGTGCATGGTAATCCATAAATTATGCCAAGCTAGTGCACTTGAATAATCGTTGCATACGTGGAATAATGGGAATATAGCGAAGAACCTTGCGAGGAACCCTTTTTGTTATTTGATCTGTTCGATATGAGTGAGGTAGAATATTTGATGGTGGTAACAAAAACTCACCTATCAATCTACAACGAAAAAATATAATTTGTTATAATAAAGAATATTAATGGTACAACATGATTCACAATTTATTATGACATATTTGACATACCTTAACATACGTGACATTGTTATGTTGGATAAACCACTCATAACCTTCAAGTTCACCAACAATAATACAACAGAGAGAAGAGTTGCCTACGAGCCTTCGTAAAGGGCTTCAGATGCCTTCTCAAGTAGAGGGACATCATGAACAACATCAAGGTCATCTTTATCATCATGATCAGCTGTGCAAGTACTAAATGAGTCATGGATCAATGTATTTGTACCATCATCTTCAATTGTGTTTTCTGGCTCATGATCGTCATCTTCCATGGGATCATTATCTTCAGCTTCGATATTCACACCTCCATGTTCATCCACTTTGAAAACCATATTCTCAGGGTTGTGTTGATCCATACCATGTGCTCCGGGGTGCTCGAGCTATATAAAATTGATAAACATAAATAATCCGGGATCATGATCTCATCATCATGTGATTTATTATGTATATAAATTGTCAAAACAATATAATGAGAAACTTACCAATGGATGATAATCATGTCCACCTTCAATGTGACCATGCAACCTACAATGTTTCTTCGATGTTTTGATTAGAAGTCTTCTAGTCTTTAATCCCTTACAAATTTTGCACGGACAATAACATTTTTCATCACTTTTTCTTTTCAATTTAGACCACAATCTAGCAATTGTCTCCTTATTTTGTTGTTCGTTGATATTATCTGACATGGTCTTTCTTCACAGGCAAGAAAATAGAAATTATCATCATTGAACAAATCATCTTATTGAATTTAGATTTCTAGTTTGCTTATGGTACATCACACAACATGGAAAACAAGAAATACTCAATAAATAACAGGATTCATTGATCTAGTATTATCACAATCTGCACTTGGCCTTCAATATTTTCTCCTCCTAACACTGTTTATCCATTACCTATCAAGTACAAAACTCTAAAACCCGTGGCTATTAAAATACATAAGACAACATTGTAGCATCTTATAATCATTTGTTTTAAAACCAAAGCACTTGGGAGTGATTCTTTTGTTTGTCACAGTCCAAGAAAATGGTGTGTACTGGAGCCTTGAATAACTGACTAGAAAGATTTTTAATTCCTTTTCTTTTTCCTTCTGATTTTTTCACTATCACTTCCATCCTCCGAGTCAGATGCCCTCGCTCTTTTCTTTCTTCTTGTTTTTTCATACTCATTGTCATGCTTTGAATTATTTTTCTTTCTTGGTGACTCCTTACTGCTCTCACTGTCAGTTTCACTCTGAGAATTTGAGTCTGATGTATTAGAATCTGACGAACCTAATGAACTAGAAGAATCGTCATTAGAGGTAGATTCATCTGACTCAGGAATAGACTTTTGCTGCTTCATTACAAGCCTTGGCATATTCTTCAAATACTCACGTAAACTCTTAGTGATACCACCAAGACCAATAGAAGTAAATAAATTGATAGAAAACCATGAATTTTTGGTATTGTCCTTTGGAGAAATTGAATCAAAAGACTCCTGCATTGTTGGATCGTTCAACCTTTCATTAAGCAATAATATACCAAGCTACTCTGCCAGCTCCTGCAAGAGAATCTTTATAAAAATACAGGAAGAGGAAGTAGTATCTTCCTCTGTCTCACATATATAAGCAAGACAATACCATGGAAGAGTATCTGTGCCAAGTAAGTGGGCAAAAAACTTTGCAACATTACGTAGTTTATTTGTTTCCAGTCTGTGTATCATAGAATATTGTTGTACAAAACACTTATCAAAAAATTCCTCATAAATTTTATTGATCATACAAAATATTTGCCCAAGAAGACCATAATAACGAAGGTATGTTCTCTCTTGACCAGGTTCAAGCTTGATCTTTAGTAGCTTATGACCAGCTTCCTGAAAATCAACACTTGACATGATTGTCAAGTAAATTGTACGTCTTAAATTGACCAAGTTTGTCTTTGTCTCATCCTATATGCTCAGTGCATCATCATCATCATCATCATCATCATCATCATCATCATCATCATCATCATCATCATCATCATCATCATCCTCATCATCATCCTCATCATCATCCTCATCATCATCATCATCATCATCATCATCATCATCATCATCATCATCATCATCATCATCATCATCATCATCATCATCATCATCATCATCATCATCATCATCACCATCACCATCACCATCATCGTCATCATCGTCATCATCGTCATCATCATCATCATCGTCATCGTCATCATCATCATCATCATCATCATCATCATCATCATCATCATCATCATCATCATCATCATCATCATCATCATCATCATCATCATCATCATCATCATCATCATCATCATCATCATCATCATCATCATCATCATCATCATCATCATCATCATCATCATCATCATCATCATCATCATCATCATCATCATCGTCATCATCATCATCATCATCATCATCATCATCATCATCATCATCATCATCATCATCATCATCATCATCATCATCACCTGAATCATTCTGCCCTTCTGCTTCATCTGAAGAAGCATCTCCAAGGATATCTTTCTTCAGTTTTTCATAGGTTGCCTCATGCTCTAAGAAATCAGGATTTGGCTTGAAAACATCCAAACTAGCTTCTTGATCAAGTTCATCTTCTAGGAAAACTTCATGTGTTAACTGATCTGGACGCACAACTGGATGACCCTCGAACTTAGCTTTGCAAAATGCTAAAAGGCCTTCGATTAAAAACTGTACTCGTTTGTCAATTTCCCCCTCATGGAGAATACCTCTAAATCTTTCAAAAATCCCATAGAGACCTTTGGGTGAAAGGTCTTGCAACAAAGAACCACATTCTTTCATGAACCCAACAACAACCTCTACACTGTCATCTGTGGGGTTCTCTAGTAAAAGGGTGAGAAGTTCCAAGGCAATGATCTCATGTGCAACTTGTTGATTCACTAAATGAGCTATGAATTTGGCTGCTGCTATCAACATGTGCTTGTCATTGTGTTTGTACGCCCTCTTAAGCTGCAAAATAATTCTTCGCAAAAGTAGATTGCCAACTTCAGGAAAATTTATATTTACCACATCAACCAACGTAGCAAAAACATCTGTAAATCCAAGGGATTCCATTTGGGATTTCATACAAGACCTACAAAATAGACCCCTCCCACGGATGAGATTCTCTGCAAACAACTCTAGAATGATGTTCTTGATGTTAGATGCGTTTACCTTGTTTACTAACCCATTGATACTCTTCCAAAGGGCATCCCATGTCATGCGCTGGTATTCCACACTGCTCTTGTCTTCCACACCTTTCATCATTTGAACCAGCTTAAATGGGGAAATGTAAACACCCCCGCTTCTTCCAACACCCTTCTCAGCTCCTCTTACAACACCTTCGCCATTCCCATTCTGAGATGGAGCAGACACAACACCAGAAGTTTTCACTTCCACTGCCTCTCTATCCCTCTTGTTTCCAGAAGCCCCTTTACCACTTAATTCGTGCTTATTTCTGTACATAAACCCATCAGGAAGCATGAGTTTTTGCATATAAGCTCGCCCAAATATTTTACAGTTATTTTTCATCAAGATTCCCTCAGGAGCTGGCAGATCCTACTTCCACACTTTAATTTTGTTTTCTCAAAGGACAATCCTAAAAATCCATGCATTGCAAACAACTTTTTACACCTTTGTTGGTTGTGGTGGCATCACAGAGAGTTTACATCAATAAATGGAGAACATGCCAATGCTTTTAATGCAACAGTAGAAGTCTATCTCTTATTCAATATCTCTAGTGAAACCCCCATGATCTTTTGTTGGAGTATAATTTGTTATATTATAGAAAGGGTCTTGTCCTTTGTTGATGGGATATTCATCTACCTCAAGAAATAACTATTCTTTTCTCCAACAAGAAGTGGAACTAAATGAAGATCTAGCACCATGAAATGAATCCTCAAAAGGATTACTATAGTTAGTTTTCGTAGATAATGATCTGGGTAAAATACTAATGTGGCTTTAGGAAACATTATGTACTAGCTTAGCATACTCTAACAACTTTGGTGCGACATGCTACATCCAATTAAGTCTCCATCGATATCTCTATTGTGTTTATGGATTGGGATTCAATGTACTCTTTTTATACACAGATTTTACTTTCAACTGAGGAGGTTTGTATGTACTTACTTGTCTTTCGATTGTATCCCTATTTCAAGAATTTGTTCTATCAACAAATCATTTGTTGTAAGTTGTACAAGTGGAAGCTTGAACATGCCTTCCATGCTAGCCTTGTTGATACGTTCAACACCATCTTGTGCAACAAATCTTTAGAACTCCACTATTTCATTGAAGAGTGAGTAGTAGGGACAATCTAGGACACTTACAGAGGTTTTGCAAGAGAGATAAATAGACCTAAATATTATGGCTTAATAATGATCAATAGGTAAACAAATAAGAAACTCTCAATATCAAAATGACTTTCTCAATTGTCTTTACTAGAAATGGATAGATTTGCTAATAATGGCTTTATGACTGTATGTCAACTTTAGACTCAATCCAAGAAGAGCTAGAACTAATATGCAATATCTAGATTTATGATCTCTATAATATAACAATCCCATAATTATGTTTCTACGCATTTATACCACAACACAAACATCATGCTAGTGTTCAACCATAGCAATTGATATCCTAATTATAGAATGTGAAATATGCACATAACTATGAATAAAGATTAAGAAAAACAAAGAAAGATGCTTATTGCAAACATAAATGACTAATGGACAAGAATTGAATTCATTGTAGATAGTTTTGAATATCAAATTCACTTATTTGTGTGCATTTAGTAACTCATGTACTTGTGGCCAACCATTTATCTCTTTCATAAATTAAACACTTATTAATAACATTAAATGGCTGAGTAATTATGTTTTAGTGGAAATTGAAAATAAAATATTTTATTTCAGGACAACTCACACTATTCCTTATCATATTTTAGACTCTTGGTTTTGTTAGTAGTGGTTTGATGTCTTTGGAGCTGATCATTGCATTTCTTTAGTTACGTTTGCCAATGTACTCCCAGCTGTTAGGACCAATATGGAAAGCTAATGTACTGAGAGGGGAGGGGTGAATCAGTACTTCAAAACTTTTCTTCAACAATGACTTTACTTTTAAGCATAAACTGAATATTGCTGTAACATAATATAATGCTAAAACAAATAAATAACAATCATACATGATTCACTCCATAACACATATATTTTGGTTACACAAAAACTCTTGGTTAGAGAGAAAAACTGCTGTGGGGATGACACCCACAACTTCACTACTACAATAATAAAGGTTGCTCGGTTAGAGCTACATGTTTAGCTATTTCTAATAGCTTACCCTGTTAGGAGTATCAAGATCTGTTAGATCTACCTTGCTAAAGGATTTTACAACACTTATTCTAAATGCTGCACATGGTTAGAGGCTTTACAATTTATAGACTTAGTTAGAGTCTTTTACCCTGTTAGAGGTTTTTCTTACAACTCAAAATATTACAATCAAATCTTACAAAATATCTGCAACTTTACATCTGGAATGTTATAGTAGATTCTATGTGCTCAAAATGATATTACCTTGCTTATAGCATACCTCGGTAATCCATATATTAACTCGGTAAACTCTTCTGTTTACTCTGTTCCTTGACTGTTCTCTGAAATCCCTCTCGGTGACCTCTATGTTTCTCTGTCAACTGTAACAGTCATAATACTCTGTAATTTCTCATGATTTTCCTTTTTCGTACAAGCCTTGCTTCATACACACATGCATACACATGTCTAATCTTGAATTCATGCTGTATAAATAGATCTCTTATGTCGGTGATCTGGTTCATGCTTCAATCTTACAAACATGATTTCTCGAATGAATAACCATGCAAAATATTTCATTGGTTAGATGACCTCAAAATCATACACAATCTTTAAGTGCAATTTCCAATGTGATAACGGTTACTTGTTCCTTGATCTTTATAACACATTTCCCATATATGTCCAAGTTTAGTGAATCTGGTAACACGTTTCACTCGGTGTGTGTTCACTCGGTATATCATTCTTGCTGCTCGGTAGACATAGAGTGTTACTCGGTAGACAACTCGATGTATACTAGGCTCTGAGACTAGTATCTTCTATAACCGACTGCACTATCCTTATCGACTAAATGATTCGGTAGTAGTAACTGACTAGAATAAATTTAAACATAAGACTAATGGCAATTTAGTAAGTAGTAACAATCTCCCCTTTTGACATTAGTTGAGATGTTTGACAAAAACTGCTTTCAAAGTTATAACTCAAAAATCTATTTACTTGCAAAATTTGACTAAACTGACAATATATACATTTGTCGATGAAATAGTATATTCAGATATACTCCCCTTATCAATATACTGTACATAACTCTGATTTTGCATGTTTGGTGATCAATGTTCCGTGTGCTGCTCTTGTTCTTTGCTCTTTGATTACTGTTGGTGATTACTACACTCCCCCTGTATACTTTGATACTATACTCCCCCTTTTTGACAAACATCAAAATTTAGTTACCATTTGGTGGAGGCAACTGGTCAAAAATGGATTTATACTTTGTCCTTGCATCGGTGAGTGCGACAGAGAGGGCATCCTTTACACTGTCCATTAAAGAATTCTACGCTTGAATATCAGCTAATAGGGAAATTAAGCCATCTAATGTGCTTCCCTCTTGTGTAGTAGATAGGTAGGTGGCATGGTTGATATGTTCTTGGATGGAGGACAAGTGTAGAATGAATAAGGTTTGCAGAGTCATAATGTCCATCCTTATTTAGTGCTCTTCATTCCTGAGTTCCAATTATTGAGCCATGAGCTTTTGTAACTTTGTATAAAAATTCTGAACAAAATTTGGCTCTGTGGTCAACTTATTTGAGAGATCGGTGATCTCTTTCTCAATTGCTTCTATTTTATTTTTGATATCTTTAATGAATAAAGAGAATGTATAGAGTTTCTGAAATAAATAAAGAATGTGCTTGAGTTGAGGGGACAACTCAACAATAAATTTGTTAAGTTTAACTTTGCCAATAGCAATAGCTTTCTATACCTCTTCAATCATTTTTGCAGTGAGCTCTTTGTCCTTTAACTTGCTCAAATATTCAGATGCATCGACTCTAGATGTCTCTATCTGATTGAGGAGTTCATCTAGTTGAATATGGATGGCTGCATCTATTGACACTGTAGCTGCAGGTAGCATATCTGTTAATAGTGTCTTCACCTTCTGAAGTACTTTATTTTTCTTTTGTATGGCCATTTGTTTTTCCTATTTGGCCTTTGCTTTGCATAGTTCACCGAATTCAATGAGTGCTTGCCCTTTTAATTTAGATATGTCTACATTTGGCAACACTATTGGTTTCGATAAATCTACCTTGAAACTATGCTTTTTCATTTTCTTTTCTTTAGATTTTGCCAATTGAACCACTAAAATAGCTTGGGAGGCTTGTGGATCCTCGGTAGGTTGCTCGGTGGAGGCAACACTTTTGTCGGTTTCTTTAGCTTCTGCTGAGTCCTTCGATGGTTTAGTGCTTGGGGTCTCAGTTGTAACATTTTCAGTGTTAGGAGGATCCTGAGAGGTTTGTTCCCTGGTGGCCTGAGGAGTAGCTTCTCCTTCTGTAGATGTGTGATCCTCTGCACCTTGTTCAGTAGCTTGAGGGGCCTCGGTTGCAGCAGACTGAGTGATCAGAGGATAGGGCTGAACTTGTTCCAACACTAACTCACTGGATACCAGTTTTGCATATGCATTGCCTTCTATCATTTCCTGTTCAGGTGCCTCGGTGTCCATGACATCTTCATCAATTTGTATAGTGTCAGTAGGGTCTTGCTCGGTGATATCAGGATCTTGCTCGGTGACATCAACTATTTCAACTTCACCTTGCTCACCAGCAGTCTTGATTCGAAATATTTCCTACCACTTTTCTTTTGTCTCATTCTCCACTTTAATATACATGCCATTCATCAATTTTAAGGCTCTTTGTTTGACTAGGAAACTTGTGTGGTAGGTTTTCAGATTTTCTTTGGTCTCATCTACCGACATGTCTGGAAAGAGATGTACCAGACTTCTTTCTCTAATCTGTTTCTTCAAGTCCATAGCATATTTCCACATGTTATCAATATGCAAATATAATTCTGTTGGAAGAGAATTAGATACTTCCAATGGGACCAATCGAAATTTTAGAAGTGTGCAGATGACAACTTCTTCTATTTGCCTCTTTTCATCATCATATCTGGATTCACACTTGACAAATCTGAATGATCCAAATCCACCATATTGCTTTAGATTTGCACAAAAATTTTCAACACTATGTACATTGTCCTTTGTACTCTTAACAATCTAAAATTTGTTAGCATCTTTAGACTCTGTGTCACTTGACTCTTTAGTCAAAATGAGTCTCCGAGTAGATTTCTTATAAGTTTTTGTTACTTTTGGAACATCAACAGTCTTTGGTTTCTTACTCAGTGACACTGTAGATGATCTTGTGTTTGGGCGCTTCACTGAGGGAGTCAGTGATGCCTTTGATGTGTCCTGTTTCTTCCTCTTCAGAACTTTGCCTTTAGGCAACTCAGTGCTTAATGTAATAGTAGCCTCTTGGGATTCTGATTCCTCCTCGGTGATGACTAAAGTGCCCTTGACAGGTGTGGAGGAAGAACCTTCTCCAAATTTCTCTGATAATGCCTTGATCATTTTTGTTTCTTTTCTTGTAGCTTTTGGTACTACAGTGCTCATCTTTACTTTCTCTTTAACTTCTTCATATATTCCATATCTTAGCTCGGTAGCATGCCTTGGTAATGTAAGAAAAGCATCTATTTGCTGTTGTGTGATGTCAAAATCAATCTCATAACCCATAGGTGGCAAAGATTGAGTTCTTGGTTCCATAACATTCACATAGCAGTAGTCGGTGTCTACTTCAAAGCATATGTCATCCTTGTATTTTTCCACTAGCTGGGGTAGAATTCTATACCTGTTATGCATCTTCTCTTGAAACTTGCTGAAATAATCATCCATAATATCATTGAAGTTGTCACCTAGAGGTTTAATGAAGTCATTGATTTGATGGGTCATTCGTCGGTGTAGCTCCCAAACTACTTTACCGACTGATGGAAAGAATTTTTCAAAATAGAAAAACATGCATACTAACAGTGATCCAAACTTCAGTGTATTGGCCGAGTTGTTCTTCTTTGGCTTCCTTATGGTGTTCAGATTCTCAAATAGGTTTTTCAGCAATACTTCACAAAGATCAATTTTCATTCCCTTTTTCACAATTTTATATGCTAAGTCGACTACTGCACAGGGTACACTGTTTTCCCTTGCAAATTGGAAGAAATAATAACCTATTACTCTAATAGTAAATTTTAGCTCTGTATCTATCACATTGTTTAGTTTCAATCCTCTGCAATTAGATTCAACTCCGGTCAAAGTGATCAATTCCTTTTGTGATATCATCTTCTGAGCTCAGGCATGATCAAAAATAGGGTAATCGGTGATCAAATGAATGATTTCCTTTGTGATTTTGAATGGTTGCTCCTCTAGCCACATGAAATCATCATGAACTCTACTCAAAACAAATTTGACCCACTGGGGTTTGAAGACACGGGGATAGGTTAGGGCTTCAGTCAATCCCTTGATCTTAATGTGCTCATACTTGCTATCCAATTTCCCATCAGTACACAATTCATCATAGGTGTCTTTGATTTCAACATGACCGAGTTCCTCAACATGACATTTGATGAAGAACCTGACATCCTCAACTAGTAAAACCCTATCCAGGATGAGTGAGAATGCATTTTTGTCATCCGATTCAGACGCTACTTTGGGAGTTAGAGAGTATTTCAGTGAGGGCTTTTCAACATTCTTAACAACAACAGGCTCTTGGATCTTAGGTGCCATTTGTAGATTTCAGATAAAAATTAACAAAAGATCCTTAGGGTTTGAAGACTTTCAAATGGCAGATGCTTTTCCTCTTAGCAAATATGAAACAAAAATTCTCAACTGATATGATCGGTAAACTAGCTTAACAATGCATTGAGATTGATGTAAATACCTTGAATTTTGCTTCGGAGGAGGTTTGATTTGCCTTTGAATCACTTGCTTTGCTCTCTTGAAAACTTGGTAAGTGTAAAATGACCGCGTAAATGCTTTAAGTACACAATATACCTTATCGGGCTCCGTGCAGGTTAGGTCAAAAACATTAAATGCACTTGGTTCCACTAAACCTATTTACTCTCCTTTTTGCACTTTAATTGAGTAGTCGGACTTCCTGCATTTACCAACTAGACAGGCTTCCTGTATTTACCGACTTGACAGGCTTCCTGTATAGTGCTCCAAAAGACTTTGATAGAATTTCAAACTTACTAATACATCTTAGCTATGCAGATTTTGAATTAAGTACATACTAAAATAGGAACTGTTCAAGATTGAACCTTGAGAGAATGCAGTCCCTTCATACCTTTACCGATTAATTTGGAATAGGTGCACCTAACTTGGTAGGTAAGGTGCTTTCTTCATTTGACACAATTTCCTTCTTTCTCCAAATCATCTATAATTTGCCTTTTATTTCTTTAGTGTTTCCTCTAGGTTGATCTCTGCAATCTCCAGCCAAGTGTCCAACTTTGTGACAATGAAAACATGCCATACCAAGATTTCTCCATGATCTTTGGTTGTCCATTCCAAACCTTATAAAGCAGATTGTTGGCATTATAACAGACAAGGGAGATTGTTGGCATTCCAATTACAATAAGAGATTGTTTGTATTTCAATAAGGATATTGAGAAGGTTGTTGATGACTATGGATATAACTAATTAATGATGTTCACTATCTTAACATTATTATTTTGTCATTGATGTCAAGAAATTGATTTTCTGATTATGTATGGTGTTGCCATATCTTAAGCAATATGTTTTGAAAAGAGTTAAGATGTCAGTAAAAGACACAGAAAGAATGTAATGAATAAAGGGAAGAATAAGATATTCAGTGGGAAACTATTACCGAGTTAGACAATGATGAGATCATGATGTTTAGATTGTTTTGATATCCTACATATGCTATTGTTTGTAAGGTTAATACTATACTATGTTACCGAGTAAAGAACCTAGTCGGTAAACCCTAAGGAACCCAGTCGGTAAACCCTAAGGTTATCACTATCGGTTAATGAAGGCAGAAATGTCTACCGAGTAAAGTTTAGTATTCACCAAGTAATAGAATGCATTGAATATATAAAAGCATTATTTAATGAAGGAAGCTGATGAGCTGGAGTTGATTAAATGATTGGTAAGCCGTGCATGAAGTTTGTTAAAGAATCTATGGCAATGAAAGATCGACAGGAAGATCTACAGCTCAGATTGAACCGCAATACCTTAGCACAAGTTCCAAGAAATGTATGCAAGTTCCAAGGCAAGGTAAAACATTTTCAGATCGAAGGATACATTGAACCTGGTCAAGTTTGAAGATTTGATGGCTATGATTGATCATGGGAAATGTGATCAAGGAGATTAAGCGGTTGACAAATTGTTTATAAATAAAGAACTGTTGATAAACAATGTATGCGGGCAAGTGTAAGCACATGAATGCTACATAGTGATTACCGAGCACAGAAGCTTGAAGATCTATTTTGATAACAAAGTATAGAGCCCAACAGAGGGACAAGATAAGTCCTATGACTAAGATTGTATTGAGAAAATAAGAATCTGCTTTAGCATTTGTAGATGTGAAGTTGCAAATATATTTTATTACTGTTATTTTGTGAAGTAATAGAAATCTCTTAACTGAGTGGACTTAACAGTCTTATTTGTAAAACCCTCTAGCAAGGTGACATTCAGATTGAGAGTTTGAAATCCTTTAACAAGGTCACCTCTAACAAGGTGAAGATCCTAACAGATCTGAGGGAAATCCCTTAACCGGGTCACATCTAGCAATGTGTCTGTAATCTTTAACAGGATTTGCTTTTAACCGAGCATACTCTAGAAGAGCATATTTCTTAGTGGGTCCAAAATCCCAGAGTGGTTTTTCCCTATTTGGGTTTCCATGTTAAATCTGGTGTTATATGTTGTGTGATCTTATCTGTTTATGAGTCTGTATGCTTTACAGTTTTTCTGATAAGTTTACCGAGGTTGAATCTATTGTTTTTATGGAAGATTAAGTTTGTATGATTCACCTCCCCCTCTCATCTTGTTAAGCTTGGCATCTGTACTAATCATATTAGTATCAGAACTATCAATTGGTATCAGAGCTTTGGACTCTGGGAGAAAAAGTTTAAAAGTACTTGAGGCAAAGATCCAAAGATGTATAAGAGGGATGCACCGAAGCTGAACAAGTCTAGTTTCTATACATGGCAGAAAATGATGAAGCTGCACCTATCAGGAGTAGGAAGAATATGATGTATATTATCTGGAGAATGACTACATCGCACCTAGCACCTATCAATTGAAAATGGAAGAGATAAAGGCAAAGCAAGAACATATCCAAGCAATGATTGAAATAACATTTGCATTGACCGATTCAGAGTTTAATGACCTAGAAGGCTGCAATGATGCAAAGGCAATGTGGGATAAGCTCATATCTGTGTAGGGTGGAGATGAACATGTTCAAAGAGAAAAAGTGGATAGTCTAAGAGGACAACTTGAATCTATGAGGATGAATGAAGGTGAGAACATAACCCAGTACAGTACAAGACTAAAGGAGATTGTCAATCAAATCAAAGGAGCAGGTGAAAATATTGAAGAAAAGGATGTAACAAGTAAGTTGTTAAGAACCCTTCTACCAACTTATGCAATCCGAGTCTCTGCAATCAATGAATTGAGGTTTGTACCCAATATGCCATTTTCTCTAGATGCTACTATTGGTAAGCTACATGCATTTGAGTTAAGTAACTTTGATAACAGTGGGTCATCGGTGAATAAAGTTGAATCTGCATTTAGTTCTTTCCATCTTGATGAATCTGATGATTACAATGATAGAAAGTATAAGTATTCTGAAGGGAATCACAGTGGAGCAAGTGAAAGATTTCACAAAAACATGGAGGAGGTACACAAACTGTATGAGGAAATCAGAAAGCAAGAAGAGTTTGAAGCACTATTAGCCAGAAGGTTACCGAGAGGAAAAGGTAAGTATTAAGGAAAGTTACCCTTGAAATGTTTTAATTGTGATAGAATTGGACATATGGCTTCTAACTGTCCTGACAAAGAATCTAGTGAAAAGAGAGATTACCGAGATGATAGACATAAAGATAATCATTACAGAGGACACCGAGACTTCAGGAGAAGAGATAAAAAGGCATGTCTAATAGCTGATGAGGAATCTAATGATGACAAATCAGATGAAACTGATACATAGGAAGTTGTTTATGTGGCTATCAAAGATGGATCAGATGAAGAAAGGTATGAAGAAAAAGCTTTAATATCTCATATAAATACTAATGATTCTTGGATCATAGATAGTGGATGCTCACATCACATGACAGGTGATAAACACAAGTTTGTTATATTAGAAGATTATGATGGAGGCTATGTGAGATTTGGTAATGATGCACCATGTCCCGTAAGAGGTAAAGGATCCATAACACTTCTTGATAATGCTAAATGTAGTGATGTTTATTGGGTTGAAGGTTTGAAATACAATTTGTTGAGTGTAGCACATCTAAACAACACAGGCTACTGAATAGAGTTTCAAAAAGGAATTGTCAAAGTTCATGACAAGCATGGAAAGTTAGCTGCTACCGGGACACAAACAAAAGGTAACACATTTCACCTTGACTCAACTCGGAATAAGTGTTTATATGCAAAGATAGATGATACCTGGTTATGAAATAAAAGGTTTTGTCATGTAAATTTTGATAATCTGATCAAAATAAGTAAGAAGCACTGAGTAAGAGGGCTACTGAGTCTTGAAAAACCTGAGAATGCTATGTGCCAAGGATGCCAGATGGGGAAGATGACAAGATCAAGCTTTACAAGTAAGTCCTACACTTCAAAGGAAATTTTAGATCTTGTGCATACTGATCTTTGTGGTCCTATGAAAGTTCAGAGTTACTATGGTGATAAATATTTCATATTATTTGTGGATGATTACTCAAGGATGATGTCAGTAATGTTTTTAAAAGAAAAATCAGAAGCTTTTCAAATGTTTAAATGGTACAAGGAAAGAGTTGAAAATGAGACAGGAAGACAACTGAAATGTCTTAGATCAGACAGAGGAGGAGAGTTCACATCTGATGAGTTCAACTTGTTCTACAATGATCATGGTATTAAAAGGAAAGCCTCTGCACCGAGAACCCCATAGCAAAATGGAATAGCTGAGAGGAGAAACAGATCTATTGTGGATTGTGCTAGAACCTTGATGATTGAAAAGAAAGTGCCACAAACATTTTGGAGAGAAACAATAAGCACAATAGTTTACACCCTAAACCGAGTACAACTGAAGAAAGGAACTTTGAAGACACCTTATGAAATCTGGTATGACAAGAAACCCAATGTAAGTTATTTTAAAATCTTTGGAAGTAGATGCTATGTACACAAAGATGATAGAAATGGTAAGTTTGATCACAAAAGTGAAGAAGGAACATTTCTAGGTTATTGTTCTAGAAGCAAAGCATATAAATGTTTGATCAAATCATCTAACAAAATAGTAGAAAGGGCAAATGTGAAAATTGATGAATTTACAGACAAAAATGATGAAGGAAAATCCAAAGAACCAGAAGATTATGAAGGATTTGTTTATGTTCAACCGAGAAGATTGCTGAAGGAAATGAAGAGAATATCCAGTTACCAAGTGATGAAGAAGAACATACAGAGTCTACCGAGCCTGTATTAGCCATGTATGTCAGAAGGAATCATGCATCAAGTCAGATTATAGGAGATAGGGATGATCCTGTGATGACAAGGAGCAAACTGAGACAAAACACATGTCTGATATCTGAATTTGAACTAAGGATAGTGAAAGAAGCATTTAACAGTGAAGATTGGATAAATGTTATGATAGAAGAGATTGATCAAATCAAGAAGAATGACACATGGACACTAGTCCCAAGACCAAAGGACAAAAATGTAATCGGTACTAAGTGGATTTTCAGAAACAAGCTAAATGAAAAAGGTGAGGTTATTCGAAATAAAGCAAGACTAGTTTGCAAAGGTTATGCTCAAGAAGAAGGAATTGGTTATGGTGAAACTTTTGCACCTATGGCAAGACTTGAAGGAGTAAGAACATTGTTGGCATATGCTGCATTCAAAAATTTCAAGGTATATCAAATGGATGTCAAATCTGCATTTCTGAATGGTATATTAGAAGAAGAAGTTTTCATTGAACAACCTGAAGGATTTGTTGAAAAAGAAAATAATGATCAGGTATGTAAATTGAATAAATCTTTATATGGCTTGAAACAAGCACCTAAAGCATGGTATGAGAGATTGCATTCATATTTGATCAAAATTGGTTTTATAAGAACAAGTGAAAACAACAATATGTACATGAAGAATGATGAGAATGGAATACTGATCTCAGCCATATTTGTTGATGATATTATCTTTTGTGGAAATGACTCTCTATGCAAAAATTTTGGAAATGAAATGAGCAAAGAATTTGAGATGTCATTAATCGGTGAGATAAAGTATTTTATAGGTTTACAGATACTACAAATGAAAGATGAAATTTTCATTACCCAATCCAAGTACATAAAGGAAATCTTGAAGAAATTTGGAATGGAGGATTCAAAACCAGTAAGTACTCCTATGACTACCAACTGTAAACTATCAAAGAGTGATGAATCTACATCTATTGATGAGACACTTTACCGATCTATGATTGGAAAGTTGCAATATGTTGTTCACAGCAGGCCAGATATAGCACATGTAGTAGGAATAGTTGCAAGATTCTCTGCAGATCCCAAGGAAACACACATGACAACAATCAAAAGAATTTTTAGATACTTGAAAGGCACTGAAGATTATGGCTTAGTATATCAAAAAGAAATGTCTTTGATTTAAAAGTTTATACTGATGCTAATTGGGCAGGCAACATTGATGATAGGAAAAGCACAAGTGGAGGAGCTTTCTTTTTAGGAGAAAGACTAGTGAGTTGGCTTAGCAAGAAACAAGGATGTGTTTCACAGTCAACAACAGAAGCTGAATATGTTGCTGCAACATTGAATTGTACTAATATAGCATGGAACAAACAACTGTTGGAAGGCATAAATGAGCAAGTTACCGAGCCAGTAACCATATTCTGTGATAATACTAGTGCCATGAACATTTCAAAGAATCCTGTAATGCACTCTAAGACAAAGCACATCTCTATCAAATATCATTATCTTAGAGAAGAAGTTCAAGAGAAGAAAGTGGTGTTGGAGTATGTTAGCACAAAGGAGAAAATAGCATATATCTTCACCAAGCCACTACCAAGGGACACTTTTGAATATCTCAGAAGTCAGTTAGGGGTCCTACCCCTATCTTCCATTCACTGACCAAGTTCGGTGAAAGCATCAATTCGATGACTCTACATAATATCTTTTAAGAGTTGATGCTGATTTACACACTTTAGGAAGTTTTCTAAAGGTGTGCAGGAAACAATAACAGGGAACAGGAATTGAAGATATAATGCTCAGACCGAGACTTAGTAGATACATCACAGCAAGGAATTCACTTCTCAGCAACATAAATTATGTTTTAGTTCTTTTCATTTTTGGCATTGTTGTCAAAGCGGGAGAAAACTAATGTATGGGGGAGAAGAGTAATGACAGGGGGAGAGCATTTCAACATTTCAAAATTTCACAACAATGCAAATCATTTAAGTCAAATCAATTGGTTTTGCCATCAATGCCAAAGGGGGAGATTGTTGGCATTATAATAGACAAGGGAGATTGTTGGCATTCCAATTACAATAAGAGATTGTTGGTATTTCAATAAGGATATTGAGAAGGTTGTTGATGACTATGGATATAACTGATTAAGGATGTTCACTGTCTTAACATTATTATTTTGTCATTGATGTCAAGAAATTGATTTTCTGATTTAGTATGGTGTTGCCATATCTTAAGCAGTATGTTTTGAAAAGAGTTAAGATGTCGATAAAAGACACAAAAAGAATGTAATGAATAAGGGGAGGAATAAGTTATTCAATGGGCAACTATTACCGAGTTAGACAATGATGAGACCATGATGTTTAGATTGTTTTGATATCCTACATATTCTATTGTTTTTAAGGTTAATAATACTATACTATGTTACCAAGCAAAGAACCTAGTCGATAAACCCTAAGGAACCTAGTCGGTAAACCCTAAGGTTATCACTATCGATTAATGAAGGCAGAAATGTCTACCGAGTAAAGTTTAGTATTCACCAAGTTGCAACCGAGTAATAACAGAATGCATTGAATATATAAAAGCATTATTTAATGAAGGAAGCTGATGAGATGGAGTTGATTAAATGATTGGTAAGCTGTGCATGAAGTTTGTTAAAGAATCTATGGCAATGAAAGATCAACAGGAAGATCTACAGCTCAGATTGAACTGCAATACCTTAGCACAAGTTCCAAGAAATGTATGCAAGTTACAAGGTGAGGTAAAACATTTTCAGATCGAAGGATACATTGAACCTGATCAAGTTTGAAGATCTGATGGCTATGATTGATCTTTGGAAATGTGATCAAGGAGATTAAGCAGTTGGCAAATTGTTTATAAATAAAGAACTGTTGATAAACAATGTATGCGAGCAAGTGTAAGCACATGAATGCTACATTGTGATTACCGAGCACAAAAGCTTGAAGATCTATTTTGATAACAGAGTATAGAGCCCAACAGAGGGACAAGATAAGTCCTATGACTAGGATTGTATTGAGCAAATAAGAATCTGCTTTAGCATTTGTAGATGTGAAGTTGTAGATATATTTTATTACTGTTATTTTGTGAAGTAACAGAAAATCTCTTAACCGAGTGGACTTAACAGTCTTATTTGTAAAACCCTCTAGCAAGGTGACATTTAGATTGAGTGTTTGAAATCCTTTAACAAGGTCACCTCTAAAAAGGTGAAGATCTTAACAGATCTGAGGGAAATCCCTTAACCGGGTCACATCTAGCAATGTGTTTGTAATCTTTAACAAGATTTACTTTTAATTGAGCATACTCTAGAAGAGTATATTTCTTAGTGGGTCCGAAATCCCAAAGTGGTTTTTCCCTATTTGGGTTTCCACGTTAAATCTGGTGTTATATGTTGTGTGATCTTATCTATTTATGAGTCTGTATGCTTTACAGTTTTTCTGATAAGTTTATCGAGGTTGAATTTATTGTTATTATGGAAGATTAAGTTTGTATGATTCACCCCCCCCTCTCATCTTGTTAAGCTTGGCATCTATACTAATCATATTAGTATCAGAACTATCAGTTGGCACTTATATGTCCATATCTTCCACAACATTCACACCATATCCTTGTATTGTAATCCCATGGTACTGCAGCATATTGTCGGTTAAGATCTCTGTGAGTTCAGTAGCTTCCAGTATTTGCTCAGTGTGTAGACCACATGTAGTTCTTTTGCTTAAACCAACACTTCTCGGTACTGTGTCCATATCTGTTGCAATTTTTACAAAACCCTTTGAATTTTGCCTTCTTATAATTGCTAGCAGACTTTGTCCTACATTGGTTGGATGTGTGACCATATTTATTACAATTGTAACAATAACCATTGGACTTAGTAACATTCAGTTGCTTACTTTTTCTGATTTGGCACATGTTGGCAGTATGACCTTGATTTCCACAGTAGTTGCAAATGGGATTCTTTCTTTTGATGATCTTCTTGTTTCCAGCTTGCTTTGATGATTCTCCTCTCTCGGTAGTGTGGATTCCCTTCTCGGTAGAGTCTTTTCTTTTGTAACCGAGTCTTGCATCTTTGTTGTGTCTTCTTGTATTCTGTTGCTCATCCAACATCTTTGATGCTTCATAACTCTTCTTCAATGTTTCTTTGGATTTCTTCTCTATTTCAAGTTCATCGGTCAACCTTGATACTTAAAGTTTCAATGCTTGATTCTCATCATCTTTCAGATTTGCTTCATGATGTGCATAACTCAATTGATCTGACAGATTTTGTTGAATACCAGTTAACCTTATGATTTCATCATTCTTATTAGATACTAAAGCTTCAAGTTGTTATTTCTCTCTTTCTAGATCTCTTACTTTATCCTCGACTATCCTCAATGCATCAAGATTTTCAGTCATCTTTGTGCTGAAATGTTCATGTTCTCTTTTCATTGTTTTTAGTTGATCAGCCAGTGCTTTGTTCTTTTCTTTCAATACTTGAATCATTTCTTCAGTCTCTTCAGACATACTATTCTTAGATGATGTCTCAATTTGTTCCACCAGCTCTTAAGATTCCTGCAAACCATCAGACAATCTTCTTCTAACTTTCAAAGACTTTTGCATTTGTCTTTTCATGTCTGCAATCACTTGATTAACATGATCCAACTCTTCTTGCAGATACACAATTCTCTGAGATTGTTTATAGCCTTCCATTGATAAGATCTTTCTCTTTAGGCAGTTAAACCCTTTTCCAAGATTCAAGATCTGATACCAATTGTTAGGCCCACTATGGAAAGCTAATGTACTGAGAGGGGAGGGGTGAATCAGTACTTCAAAAATTTTCTTCAACAATAACTTTACTATTAAGCATAAACTGAATATTGCTGTAACATAATATAATGCTAAAACAAATAAATAACAATCATACATGATTCACTCCATAACACATATTTTGGTTACGCAGAAACTCTTGGTTAGAGAGAAAAACTGTGGTGGGGATGACACCCACAACTTCACTACTACAATAATAAAGGTTCCTCGGTTAGAGCTACATGTTTAGCTATTTTTGATAGTTTACCTTGTTAGGAGTATCAAGATCTGTTAGATCTACCTTGCTAAACGATTTTACAACACTTATTCTAAATGCTGCACCTGGTTAGAGGCTTTACAATTTATAGACTTAGTTAGAGTCTTTTACCCTGTTAAAGGTTTTTCTTACAACTCAAAATATTACAATCAAATCTTACAAAATATCTGCAACTTTACATCTGGAATGCTATAGCAGATTCTATGTGCTCAAAATGATATTACCTTGCTTATATCATACCTCAGTAATCCATATATTAACTTGGTAAACTCTTCTGTTTACTCTGTTCCTTGACTATTCTCTGAAATCCCTCTCAGTGACCTCTATGCTTCTATGTCAACTGTAACAATCATAATACTCTGTAATTTCTCATGATTTTCCTTTTTCGTACAAGCCTTGCTTCATACACACATGCACACATATGTCTAAACCTGAATTCATTCTATATAAATAGATCTCTTATGTCAGTGAACTGGTTCATGCTTCGATCTTACAAACATGATTTCTCGAATGAATAACCATGCAAAATATTTCATTGGTTAGATGACCTCAAAATCATACACAATCTTTAAGTGCAATTTCCAATGTGATAACGGTTACTTGTTCCTCGATCTTTGTAACACATTTCCCATATATGTCTAGGTTTAGTGAATCTGGTAACACGTTTCACTCGGTGTGTGTTCACTCGGTATATCATTCTTGCTGCTCAGTAGACATAGAGTGTTACTCGGTAGACAACTCGGTGTATACTAGGCTCTGAGACTGGTATCTTCTATAACCGATTGCACTATGCTTATTGACTGAATGATTCGGTAGTAGTAACTGACTAGAATAACTTTGAACATAAGACTAATGGCAATTTAGTAAGTAGTAACACTAGCCTGTGCCAAAATGGGAGCTTTGGAACAGGGTATGGACATCCATCAAAGCATAAAAGATAGAGAAATTTTGTCAGATGTAGTTGCAACTGCTCTATTAGCATGTATGCAAAATGTGGAAGCATAGACAAGGCACAAGAACTGTTTGACGGATTGCCTCAAAGAAATGTGGTTTCCTGGACTGCAATGATTGCTGGATATGCACAAAATGGATTTCTTGAGAAGGCTTTAGAAACTTTCAAGCAAATGCAATCAGTTGGTGTAAAGCCAAATTCCATGACCATTGCTACTATCCTCCCTGCCTATGCCAAAATGGGAGATTTGGAACAGGGTATGGACATTCATTGAAGCATAAAGGATAGAGGAATTTTGTTAGATGTTGTAGTTGCTACTACCCTGGTAGACATGTATACAAAATGTGGAAGCATAGACAAGGCATGTGAACTGTTTAATAGAATGCCTGAAAGAAATGTTGTCTCATGGACTGCAATGATTGCTGGATATGCACAAAATGGATTTGTCAAAAAGGCTTTAGACACTTTCAAGCAAATGAAATTGGAAGGCATAAAGCCAAATTCCACAACCTTTTCCAGCATCCTCCCTGCCCGTGCAAAAATGGGAGCTTTGGAATAGGGTATGGACATCCATCAAAGCATAACAGATAGAGGAATTTTGTTAGGTGTTGTACTTGCAAATGGCCTGCTTGACACGAATGCAAAATGTGGAAACATGGATAAGGCTCGCGAATTGTTTGATACGATGCTGCAAAGAGATGTGATCTCATGTGAATAATCAACACGCGTGTATACGGGAGGAAGGGATTGCTGCTACAAAATTGAATGCTCACTCCTCAATCACAGTTCTATGGTTTTATGAGATTAAACTAGGGAAATTAACCACCACATGTATATTTTTTGCAACATGAAATTAAAAATTAGGGCAATTTGAATCTACCTCCTGCGTGAGATTGCAAGCAATGCCACAAATACCTTCGACGCGGGTTTGATGTTCTTGGGGGTTGAAGTCACCACGGATGCCTACGCGGGAAATTTGCAATTCACAAATGAATTCCCCTCTTCTTTTTTTAAAGTAATTGCCGTTGTTGTTGGAATTACAACGAACTTGAGCACTTTTTTGGAAAAAAGAAAATTCTCATTGCTAATGCCTTCTTCGTCGAAACCAAATGGGAAATTTTTGTCGAAATTATGACGAATGCAAGCATTTGTTCAAAATGAAAATCAAATTTGGCCACAACATACCTTCTCCGTTGGAAACCTCAGTCGGAAATCTAGTCCAAATGTATTAGTGATTAAATACAAACTCAGCTTGAGCCAAAGCTAAATCCCATGTACCTGGTGTTTTGCCAACAATACATCTCAACATATTACCAAGACTTTGATTAATAACCTTTGTCTGACCATCCATTTGGGGGTGGGAAGGAAAAATAAAACTCAGATTTGTCCCTAATTTCTTCCATAGGGTCCTCCAAAAATGACCAACAAACTTAATATCCCTGTCAGAGATAATACTTTTTGGAATCCCATGTAGCAGTACTACTTCCTTGAAGAACAAATTTGCAATGTTAGTGGCATCACTAGTTTTCTTACAAGGTATGAAATGCACCATTTTAGAAAATCTATCTACCATAACAAATATAGAATCATTGCCCCATTGTGTGAGAGCAAACCCAACACAAATTCCATACTCACCAAGTCCCAAGGTCGAGTTTGAGCTGGAAGTGGCTGATATAGCCCAACATTCTGGCTCCTCCCTTTGGCATGTTGACAAATGCGACACCTTTACACATATATTAGCACATCCACATGCATCTTTGGCCAATAATAATGAGTTCTCAACTACAGATCACTGCAAGCTTCAAATACTTCCTTAAAATCTACATCCTCTGCATACAATTCTTTCAAACTTCCAAAACCCACACTATTAGTTTGTATTTCACAAAGTAAAAAACTCTTCCTACTCAAAGCATCAATGAATCTATTCATTTGCCCACTTTTATGTTTTAAAACAAAGTTAAAACTTTGGAGATATTCGACCCATTTGGCATGCCTTTGATTCAACTTGTGTTGCCTGTTTACAAACTGCAGAGCGTAGTTATCTGTATACACAATGAATTCCTTGGGTAGCAAATAATGTCTCCATTTCTTTAAGGACTGAACAAAAACATAGAATTCCAAATCATAAGAAGAATACTTCCTTTTAGCCTCATTTAATTTCTCACTAAAGTATGCTATTAATTTATCTTCTTGACTTAGGATTGCCCCAATAGCCAATCCACTTGCATCACACTCCACTTGAAACACTTTGTCAAAATTAGGCAAAGCAAGAATCGGCTTCTCACTTACCCTTTGTTTAAGAAATTTAAAACTTTCTTTAGCCTTCCTAGTCCATTCAAAATGTCTCTTATTCCCCTTAATAGTCTCAAGGATAGGAGCAACAACATGATTGAAGTTTCTTATAATTTTTTTATAAAAACTGGCTAATCCATGGAAACTCCTTACCTCCATTACACTCTTTGGTGTGGGCCAATCAAGTATGGCTTGAACCTTTTACCTATCCATCTTTAGTCCTTCCTTAGACACCACATAGCCCAAGTATATTAGTTCGGTTTGTAAAAAGACACACTTCTTGAGATTGATTTGCAACTTTTCTTCATGAAGCCTCCTTGTTACCTGTCTCAAATTCTCTAGGCGCTCCTCCTTAGACCTACTAATCACTAGAATATCATCCAAATATATAATCACAAATTTACCAAGGAATGGTTTCAAAACCTCATTCATTAGTGTCATAAAAGTATTGGGTACATTAGACAAACCAAAAGGCATAACCAACCATTTATACAAACCATCACTAGTCTTAAAGGCTATCTTCCATTCATCACTCGATCTGATTCTTATTTGGTGATAGCCACTTTTCAAGTCTATCTTAGAAAAATACATAGAACCACTCAAACAACCCATTAAGTCTTCAATTCTAGGAATGGGAAACCTATATCTTATGGTAATCTTATTAATAGCCCTTGAATCGGTGCACATACACCATTCCCCTCCTTTCTTTGGCACAAGTACTGTAGGAACAACACAAGGACTTAGGCTTTCCCTTATCAATCCCTTCTTCAAAAGGTCCTCCACTTGCTTCCTTATCTCTTCATTTTCCATATGTGTCAACCTATAGGCTTCCTTATTAGGAAGGCTATATTATGGAATCAAATCCATATGGTGGCTAATACTCCTCATAGGTGGTAGCTCACTAGGGAAATTAGATGCAACAATATCCAAATGTTCAATTGTATAGGTGTTCTCCCTTCCATTATGCACCACCTTCCTATTATATTTCCACATTCTTCCAAGTAATACATGGAAAACATCCATGAACATTATATCACATAACACATTATCCTTATAAATTCCAATCTAAAAATCAACATAAGCCTACTCATTTACTAACAATTGATGTCCTTTTTATAACCATGATACCTTACAGGGAGATGGATGCTCGATCCTTTTAAGATCCAACTTATCTAGCATTTGTGCTACAACAATGTTATCCATACCACCACCATCAATAATCAATTTACAACATTTACCTTTTGACTTACACTTGGTTTCAAACAATGCTCTCCTTTGGACTAGTTCCCGAGTTTCTTTTTGTGGCTTCAACAATACCCTCTTGAGCAATAAGGACTCACCTAATTTTGGTTCATCCTTGTGGTATATTGGAGACCCCACACTCTCTTGATCAACATGAACAATCTGATTGCTCCTCTCAAAATTTGAATGACCTCCTTGAGAAGGCTTAGAGAATTCCCAACTCTTGTGCCCAATTTGGTTGCACTTGGAACATTTTCTAGCAAATCCTCTTCCTCTATCTTGTGAACCTCATCTTCCATGGGATATTTCACCTTTATTTTGATAGCCTCCTCTATTATTTTTGGCTATTCCACTACTACTTCCAGTCTCTTCACCTTGATGGTGTTGCTGTCCTCTACTATATTGTTGTCCCCTTCCTTTAAAACCTCTTCTTCTCTTCTTCTCTTGCTGACTTTTTTTTTGCTGCAATTTCTCCTCTGTCTTTAAAGCAAGTTGATAAGCCTCTTCAAGGCTTCTAGGGGACACAAGAATTAGCTCATCCTACAAACTATATTTCAGTCCATTCATATATCCGGCTATTTTCTCCATATCTTCCTCACTATGACCAAACCAAATCACCAACTTATAAAATTCTTCAGTGTAGTCTTTGACTGTCATGTCCTTCTCCTTTAAATTCTATAATATTTTAAAAAGGTTTGCTTGATAGTCTCCAGTAAGGAGCTCGAACTTCAATTTTTCTACCATTCGATCCTATGAACGAATCTTCTCTTTATTCTTCCTTCTCTCAGATTGGACAAAGTCCCACTGTTACTACTTATCGAATTGCCATTAGTTTAATATCCAAAGTCATACTATATTCTAGTTGGTTAGTATTACTGAATCATGCAGTCGGTACACACAGAGAAGTCGGTATGAACAGTCTAGTTGGTTACTGAAGAAAGCAGTCACAGAACATAGTATTCACCGAGCTGTTTACCGAGTAAAGTTTCATGGCTACCGAATGGTAAAGTTAACTCACCGAGTTGATATTCACCGAGTGAAACGTTTTGCCAGATACATTGAACCTGGACATGCACATGGAAATGTGTTACAAGATCGAGGCACATCTAACCATTTTTGCATTGGGAATTGCTTTAGGAGATTGTGTATGATTACAAGGCCAATCTAACCTATGAGATATTTTGTTTAGTTATTCATTCGAAGAATCTTTTTGTAAGATCGAAGCAATGAATCAGATCACTGTTGTAAGAGATCTATATATACAACATGATTCTAGGGTTAGACATGATATGATATGAGATGCAATGAGATAACAGTGTGTATGCATGAAGGAAGACTGTTACAGAGACACATAGAGGTCACCGAGAAGGTTATCAGTGAACAGTTGAAGAATAGAGTAAACATAAGGGTTTACCGAGTTTCATTATGGGATATCGAGGTATGCTACAAGCTAGGTAATCTTATTCAGAGCACATAGAATCTGCTTTAGCATTTCAGATGTAAAGTTGCAGATATTTGTAATGATTATATTGTAATATTTTGAAGTTGTAAGAGAAATGTTTAACAGGGTAAAAGACTCTAACCAAGTCTATAAATTCTAAATCCTTTAACCAGGTGCTACACTTATATAGTGTTGTAAAAATCCTTTAGTAAGGTATATCTAACTAATCTTAATACTCCTAACAGGGTAAGCTATCAGAAATAGCTAAATGCAGCTCTAACCGAGCATTCTTTATTATTGCAGTAGTGAAGTTGTGGGTGCCATCCCCACCGCAGTTTTTCTCTCTAACCAAGAGTTTCTGCGTGACCAAAATATATGTGTTAAGGAGTGAATCATGTATGATTTTTATCTGTTGATTATAATTTTATTTTATGTTACTGCACTATTCTGTTTATGCATAACAATAAGGTTATTATCAAGGAAAAGTTTTGGAGTACTGATTCACCCCTCCCCTCTCAGTACATTAGCTTTCTATATTGGGCCTAACACCCACCACATAGCAATGTGGCCTTTTAATCTAGTGCAGACAAACTTCACTCTTCTTTCCTCTACCACTCCCTCATACTTGAAATACTTATCCAAATCATTGATCCAATCAATTAAATCTTCACCATTGAGGCTTCAAGAATATATAGGAATCTCTATTTTGGGTTTGGAACCCACAGTCAATACTATCCTCAACAATCTCTCCTCAAACCTTTCAGGTTCTTCATGTACTTCCTCATTCCCTTCCTGTTTTTGTTCTTGCTCTTCGTTCTCACTTACATCATCTTCAGGGGTTCCCCATCTCTAGGCTCTTTGTATGTCATCCATTCGGGCCATCAAATGCTACAATTTTTTTTGAATTCCCTCACTATGAACTCTTTTGCCTCTTCCTTGAGATCCTCCTCTGCCCATTCTCCTTGGAGACATTCTGTTTGCACAACTCAAACCCAATATCTTTAGGCTCTGACACCACTATGATGACATGCCTTGCTGATCAATAATTCAATATTACAAACATAAACTTACAAGCAATTGACAGGGAATTAATGATAGGAAGTTCAAGTATTAGCCAAGAAGAAATAACATCAACAATCTACTACAAATATGATAGAGAATCAATAGTGCCTGTTCAGGCATCCATCATATTCATAATAGATCAATGGAGACTTAAATTCTTATTTGATTCCCACTTGTTACAAGGTTTATCGATTCTTATTGAAATTTATCTCTCTCACATCTACAAAAACAAAACTCCTTTTCGACTGATTCTCTACTTGACCAATCCAACCTCCAATACACCTGTTGTCACTTGTTAAATAGAGAGGTATTAGGATCAGTTAGCTAATGACTTCCAAAATGGCCTTGGCAACCGACTGCTACCACGAACCGTTGTAATCGACTGCCCCCAATGTGCAACTGATGATCGGTATTCAGGACTTAGAATTTTGAAGTGAAAACATCTTTTTGTCACATTTAAGATTGGAACAGAAACAACGACCGATTTCCCCAAACCTGCGACAAGAAGTAGAAAGGAAAACCAAAATGATACTAAACACCCAACTAGAAAAATGAAACATCAAACATAAAACCTATGAAAGGAGTAAATGCCCTTGCATTAGATTTATAGAGGTTTCAAAACCTCTGTTGGCTCTTGGCAAGTTTTCATAACATTATTGGAGCTTGGTAGAATTTTTGTAACTTCTAGTATAGCCAAAAGCAAAGATAACATAGTAGATATTCTATAGCGTTGAAATTTGATGTGGGTTTAGAACAAGCCTTGGTTGCTAAAACATGAATGAGAGCCAATAGTTTTCACCAACAAGCAGAGTGAATCAAGAAAAGGTTAGTTCTAAAAAAGGTTTGAGGTGGTCTCATAACCATCTTAGATTATTGATGGGAGAAATTTTGTGTTTGTATTGGAGGTTGGGGCTATTTTTCAAATTGCATGGTTTTGCTAACATTAAAAGAAAGGAAAAGTTGGCCAAGTGTCATGTTGTTAGAAGCTAGAAGAGGTTCTAAAAATAGCATTGAGGGTTGAAATGGTTTCAAGAACCCATCTAAACATTGAAAAGAAAGGATAAGGACAAGGTGATTCATATGTTTTAGATGTTTTAAGTGGTTATAGAACCATATATTTTTCTTGAAAAATATCCAAATGTAAAAATATGGGGAAAGATCCTCCAGGAACATGAAACCCTAGAATGCCATATTTTCATGTTAATGATTGGCACAACTTCTATTCTCCCACCTATTTCAACTATGATTTTGAAGTTCCATTATTGCACCTAGAATTCTTACCAAGCACCAAATTTTTTTGGTGTCTAGAAATAATTTATTTTATGCTTAGACATACCTTAATTAGTACTATAGAACCCAATTTTTTAAACACAATTCCTTAGGTCATTATTTTCAATTAATTTATTGGGTATTTTTATGATTTTCTACTCTCAACCTAATGAGGCACGAAAGATGTGAGAATGTTCTTTCATGTCACCAACCAATTAGATTAGATTTTGGGAGGGAATGTTTTTACAAAGAATTTGTGAATATGATGGTTAGAGTGCGGCACACTAGATTTGTAGCATACCATACATTTATTGTTGATTTTGACATCTTACTACATGATTATAATGCCCCTCTACTCTTCATTTTCAAAGGAGGTTCTTATTTTTCAATAGAAGACAAGAATGCAAAAAATCCCCTTGTAACAATTTTATATTCTTTCTAGAGTTGTAAAATATACAGACTCAATGTCTTTCAACTAATAAAATTGTTGTTTTCACCTCTTTTCCTCATTCTGCTATGTTGCGCCTACTCTTTATCTTAGGAACAAGGTTTTGGTATCTACTACTTTCATTGCTATATTGCCTAAGTGTTATTAGATTCATGTATGAATGGATCTTACTAATTTCGAGGAAATGTATGTTGTGTTCAAATGGTTTACAAGAACTATCAAAGGATTGCCAATACTTCAAACCTATTTTAGGGTTTATTGTGGATATCTCCCTCTCTCTTGGTGCTACTCAAACTTGTTACCTTAATACCTATTTGCAGGATACGATAAAGATAGAGATTAGTTAAATTTTGACAATCTTTATATATTCCATATGTGGTTATGAGCAAGGAGAAAACACCATGAGTCTTGGTGCATCACCACCCTTCTTTTTCTATTTCTTTCTTCTCCCCTTTCCCTTCTGAATCAATAGTGTAGAAATATGCATCAATTTTAATCTATGTTGAGTTGGATCAACCATTGCTCTTATGACTACAAAATAACTAATCTTCTCTAGAAGTTTAATCTCAAGTTACCAAGGTCCCACATTTGTGAGATTTCCCATTGTTGTTTTGAAATGCTGAATTGTGTTTTGTATAGGTGCAATTTCATGTGTAATTTTTTTTTGGCATATCTAGTAGGATAAGAGGATCAATTAGCCTTACATCATTTTTATGAGAGGGTATTGACACTATTCTTAGTAGTTTTAGTCATTGGGCACATCCTACAAGCACCTGGTGACTCCAGTCTCTTAGTTCCAAGATCATGTTTATCATTCACATCGAATATGCAAACAAAATCATTGTAGAAAGGTAAGCTTTCTGAATTATTAGTGTAGACGTATAAAAATGACCATATTCCTAAATGAATATTTTATGTTCATTTCCCTATTTAATTAAATCCAATTTAATTAAATTATCCACATTTCTATTTAATTAAATAAATTACTCAATTTATTTAAATTAAATTCACTATATCCATTTAATGAATAAATCATTTTATTCATTTAAATCCCCCTAGCCACTTTTAATTAAATTCAAATTTAATTAAATAGTTATCCTAAATTGAATAAATCTAATTTATTTAATTCCTCCAAATTGCAACCAAATTGAATGAAAATCATTTAATTCAATTAAATCCTATTATCCCCCCATCCACTTGCAAAATCCCAAACCCATTCCTAATCCCTTCTAGAATCTTCTAATCGCTTCTAATTAACCTAACCCTCCTCTAAACTTTGTCACATCCCTAAGCAAAGGGAGGTCACTTCTCAAATGACCTAAAGTCTTGGATAACCATTGAAGGTTTTCAACCTTCAACCACCAAAACCCTTAAAGTCTTTGAAAACCATTGAAGGCTTCCAACCTTCAACCACTTAATCCCCAAAGTCTCCAATAACCATTAATGGTTATTTCAAACCCTCCCACATGGTTAAAACATTTGTTTTGACTCAACCTCTATCCAACCCAAGGGTCTCATCAGGCCTTTAATGCTTTGACCATGATTATCTCTTAATCATTTGCACAAAGGTTTATCTTTGGATTAACTCTTAATCCAGTGGGTAACCCTTACTTAGACTTGACCCTTAGCCTTTAGATAACCATGAGGTCTTCTCAGGCCTTTAATGCCTCCAACCTCTTCTCTCAAACCAATCCTATGTTGACACTTGTCACCATTTCATTGGTACAAATTGTGCACATGGATCCCCTAACTTTCAAACCTGGCCCTTGATTAAACCTTTCAATCTTGACCATCCATTGCCCTGTTTGTGCTATAAATAGAGCCCTCATTCCTCCATTCTTAACAATCATCTTTCAAATTTGTAGCATTATACTTATGCTCAAATACTTTCAAGCTTTCTCATTTTATATATGCTCATCATTTAGCCTCTTTTAGAATAGAAATTAGACTAAATATGCATGCTAGAGTAATTTATTTATCATTTTAGTTCAATCATAGACTAAATATAGTATGTTAGGATAGTATTCATACTAACCCTGTCATCTTATCATTTAGTTTATTGCATTTCTAGCATCATACCTAGCTTATAACACATCTCATACTAAAATCAGTTAAAAATCTCTCTCGTTCTCATATTTGCCATCCCTAAACCATTTTGCTCAGTAATCTGAGAGCAAAACATTGGTTTGAGGGACATTGTGAGATAGAGAACCATGGGACCCTCCTTGGGAAGCTGAGTAACACTACGTTACTCCATAGCTTGCATCAAGAAGTCCTGTGTGTGTGTGGACTGGTATTTCTTGTAATTTTCACGTTTTAAGTTTTATTCGCCCACTTTTCCCACATACAATTAGAATTACCTTTATCTTCATCAAAAGGAACACTTTCAAGGACACAACCAAGAATACAATATAGTCCTAGTGCTAGTAGTTCCTCCTATCCAAATAAAAAATTATCCCATACTCCTTTCATGGATATCCATATCAATAAAATGTTTGCCAGCTTTAATGGAGGAAGTCCTCTATTTTTAACTAATAGGGATGACATTCTAGTAGAAGACTTAAAAATAATACCTTATTTAACTAGTGAAAATGACACCATCCCTATATAACACATCCAAGATATTGCTAATATCTTCTCAATTCATAATATCACTGAGGATATGTAACTATTAGATTCCTTGCCACTTCTTAAAATGGTGAGCAACTATAGTGGTACATGGGGTTGGTACCAAATTCAATACACGGTTTGGATGAGTTAGGTAAGAAAATTTGTGAATAATTTGAAGATAAAAGTGACCATCTATCAATGGTAGAATAATTAAATACTATCAAAAGACACCCTCATATATTCATGGGAGATATTAACTTTAGGTTCCAAAAGATGGGATAGGATTCTAGTCTTATTTAAACCTGCTTCAAAACATACATTCTTGTACTATTTGAGGGTTTTAAATAATGAGTTGGTTGTCATGATATAGTCAATAGACAAAACAAACTTTCCAAATGAGAATAATCTTGTTGTAAGAGATGAAAATTGTTTAATAGAATCTAGAAAAATATCCCCAAGGCCTCAAATGCCTTCTTCCCCTCTTGTATCAACTAATAGACCAATCCCTTATGTTGCTCCTTCCAATAAATTGTATGAAGTAAAAACCCTATTATATATTTTTGGGAATGCGTTAGTATCTTTAAAGAGTAAAAGAACTTATCATCCTTATAAATAATCTTACCAACCTAATATACAACCTTATCAAGGAAATTCTTAAGGAGAAAGGTAGCTAAGATATACTATTCGCTTGAATGCCGTCAACCTAATTATTGAAAGATCTTCCAAAATCATTGATCAAATTTATAATTATTGTATGAGCATATATGGTGCAAGAGAAATATTCCAGCACTCAAAAATATTGTTTATTTTGTACACATTTTTTAATAAGTGTTAAAATGACGGGCTATTATTTTTAGTAAGTTTGTTTGTGCATGCATGAACCTAGAAACTTACCCTAAGGAGAAAAAATGAAATATGAAGTGAATTGTAAAATAGTCATCTCAATATCCCGTGGCATTCAAGAGATATTAATTTTTTTTGGGAAATTTCTCTACTGTAGTTTCAAAAAAGAATTTGAGGCCCTTAGAAGTCTTTTACATGTCGAATTTAGCAATACAGATCTCCACAGTTTCAAAAAAGAATTTAGCAATACAAATCTCTTCAAGATCTTTCCAATAATACACAATGATCAAAGATCTAATAGTCAAATCAAAAGGTATGACTCCCAACAAAATAAAATATCTTCTTGAGCGAGAAGATGGACAGTTGAACTTTTGACATCCTAAATGGGAGGTACACTTTCTAGAACATTCTAGAGCAGTTATATTTACCTAGAAAAAACAAGGAAAATAAGGGTTATAGAGGGGAGTTCGGTAGTGTAGGTTGTAGCTTCAGCTTATAGACTTTTATTGATAGAATTAGATTTCTAGTAATAAAAATCCCATATGGTTGTAGCTTTATATTTTTGAATATTGTAACTCATTTTCATGCAAGTAATAGAAATATGTTGTTTTCTCTTTTGTATTTGTTTGGTTAATCTTTGTTATTTTTACATGTGTGTGTCTGTGTGGTTTAGCCCTTAATCAACTGTTATTAGAGTAGAAGTTCCTCAGTGTGTAAACAAATTGGCAAATGTAAGGTAGTTTGCACTAAGACTGTGGTTGTGGGTCTGTGAGAGAAGTGAGAAAATCCTCTATGAAGGAACCGTGGTGGAAAAAATAATAGCGGAAGAAATATTGTTGTGATAGAAGAGGGTTTTAGATGCCTCCAAAGACAAGTTCAAGCATTGTATGAGGAGATGCGTAAAGGAGTTGACATTAGAAGAAGATATTAAAGTGAGGATGAATTTGAAGAAGAAGATGTAATAAGAGATATTGACGAGGCTATATTTTTTTGTCCTGTTTCCTAGATTGGGAAAAGAGCGAAGATTGAGGTTTCTACATTTTGTGGATATCTTAATCCAATGGTGTTGATCGATTGGATCAATGATATAGAATATTATTTTGAGTATGAAGAAGTAGAAGATCTTGAGAGGGTCAAGTTTGCAAAGATCAAGCTGAAAGGTCATGCTAATGTTTGGTGGAAATAAGTTTAGTTGGAAAGGGTGATCTCATAATATTGGGTTACACTTTTTGGCCAAACTTGACATTGAAATCAACATTTTGCATCAGACCTTTACTTTCTAAAACCTATAGTAGCTAAACCATTAAGAATTTGAAGATGAAGTAAACTACTAATTTGTGAGATTTTTCATATAGATTCTAAATATACTTTTTAAAAAATAATTAGAAATTAATTGTACATATTCTTATATAACTTTTAATAACTCAATATTTCCAGTAATCAAAATTTTTTAAAATTTTTCAAAAGTGACATTTATTTGGTAATGCATAACATTTTTTTAGAGCAAGAGGGAAATTCTAATTTTTGAAATATAGAATTGTCACACCAATATCTTGTGAATGGATATTTTTTCATAATTTTTTTGTTACATATATATATGTTAATTTTTGAAAACAAAGTAATGTAATTTGGACAAAGGTGTATTTCATATTGCATAATTTTTTTTGTATGCGTTTGAATTAACTTATTTTTGTGTTGAAATGAAGATATTAATACCTAGGGAAAATATTTTTTTTACAATTTTTTTCTCTATTTATCAAATTTTCCACATGTGTGAAACATAATCTTTAATCTTCGATGAAAAACCTACATTCAGAAGAAATATAACATAAACATATTAATGAAATTAAATATAAAAAAATTAATACTATTTGGGAAGCTTATAATAAGGACTAAATACTTAAAAAAACAAAGCTTATAAATGAAATCATTTGACCCCACAAAATCTAATGTAAAAGTGGTTTTTTATCAGCATTTTCATAGGTGTGAAGGAGACTCCATTGCAGGTATGATTTAGAAGTAGAGAGGTTATATCCACAAATTTTTGATCAAAGAGCCTTTGATCTAACTCTCCTCAATTAATTACTTCAAATGGGACCTCTTAAAGATCTTAACTCACTATATTTTCTAAAAAATGTATGATTTCAACAAAAATCAAGATGTACCAAACAATGTAACCCACTATTGTGGGATCACTCAAAAGAAATAGAAGAGGAAAAAGAAAAGATAACAAAATGGGATTGGATGGTGGAAAAGTTAAAGAGGAAATTGATCCTTTTTGATTATGAGCTAGATTTGTTGAAGAAGATGCAGAGATTGAATTAATCAAAAAAACTTGTTAAAGAGTATACCAAAGAGTTCTATCAAGTATCAATCATAACATGCTGTTTTGGGGCCAAAAAGAAGAAGGCATACCATTGAGGCCAAGTATTCAAGAGGAGCTAAGTTTAGATAGAATGACTACTATTGAAGACACTTATCATTTTTTCTTGAAGGTTGAGAATCTGAATGAAATATTTCAAATCAAATAGAGGGGAAGAGGTTGTGGGAGAATGACTAGCAGGCGATCATATGGAGACTAGAAGAAGATTGAAGAATCTAGTAGCAACAAAAACTAGAAAGGATATAATACCTATTGACCCCATGACCAAAATAATGGTGATTAGAGAGGAAGAGGAAGATTAGGATGTGGATCTGGAAGAGGAGGATTTTGTGGAACCCGTTTCTATTGTGGAGGACATAGAGCATATAAGTGTCCCCATGGGGGCTTCACTTAGTGAGCCTGGGTTATAGCACGTTTGTTCATGGAATACTAAATAATCCCCCTATTTTCAAAAAATATTGCCCTAAACTCCTTTTTTGTCACCCCCTCCCAATACACAACCTGAATTAAAAGCCCCTATTTTTGCCAAATATTGTATTTTTTCATAGCTCTAATTAAAAACCCCCCTATTTTCACTGATAGGCAAATATATTTTACCCTCATTTTTTGGATATTAAACCCCCCAATATGAATGCACGTGATATAATATTGCCTTGACATATAAGCTCCCATGAGTGTCCCCAACACCAAGGGAGGACACATAGAAGGCTCAAGGGTAATGCACAAGTTGCATATGTAGATTAATATGTAGAGTCTTCACATTCTAAAGATGATAAAAGAGGAGAGTTTCTTATCACTAGAAGAAGCTTGTTGAATGAAGAGAAACAACCAACTCAAAGGAAGATTTTATTTTGCACAAGATGTAAGCGTGAAGGTAAAAATTGCAATGTGATTATTGATGGAGGTAGTATTGATAACCATATTTTAGAAGAAAAGATTAATAAGTTGCAATTAGAGAGAAGGCATCCAAATCCATGCTAGATTTATTGGTCACAGAAGGACCATAAAGCTTTAGTCAATGAACAATGTGTGGTAAAGTTCAAGATTGGAAATTACTACGATGAGGTATTATGTGATATTATGCCTATGGATGTTTGTCAGATATTGTTAGGGAGGCTATGTAAGTTTGATTAGCATGTAATGTATGATGGAAATGCCAATACCCATTCATTTATAAAGGATGAAATTCATCATAAGTTGAAGCCCCTAAAATAGGTGGATGAAAAGGTATGCAATAATGTTAGAATTTCTTAGTTGATGGATGAAATTGTTTAGAAGGTATAGAGAACAAACAAATGTGTTATGCTTTGATTTGTAGTATCAGTTAATAAGATGAGAAAGAGATACCTATAGAGGTTTCAAATTTGTTAAATATATTTAAAGATATTGTATTTGATAATGTCCCCAAGGGTTTTTCTCTAGCAATAAATATTATTCACTAAATGGACTTGACTCCTGGAGCTAGTTTATCAAATAAGGAAGCCTATAGAATGAATCCAACGAAGAATGGAGAGTTGAATATACAAGTGCAAGAACTATTGTGGAAATGATTGATTCAAGAGGGTTTGAGTCCATGTGTCATACTTGCATTACTAGAATCGAAGAAGGATGAAGAATGAATGATGTGTATAGATCCATCAAGAAGAAAAACATCAAGCATAGATTTCCTTTGTTGAGGATGGATGACATTATGGATTGTTTGAGTGGAGTTGAGTAACTCACAAAGTTATATTTGAAGAATGAATATTGCCAAATCTAGATAAGAGAAGGAGATGAATGAAAGACAACCTTAAAAACCAAGGAGGACTTGTATGAGTGGTTAGGCACACCTTTTGGGCTAACCAATGCATCAAAAACATTTATGAATCTCATGGATGATGTATTAAAAGAGTTTTTGGGTAAATTTTTATTTTTTACTTGGATGACATTTGGATTTTTAGTAAGATACTGGACGAGCATTTAATACATATTTATAGTCTTTGAGAAGTTAAGAGAAGTTGTTGATTAACTTGAAGAAGTGAAGTTTTGTGAAGGAGTTAGTGTACCTAGGATTTGTTGTCTTAGCAAATGGTCTTAGAATGAACCCCAAAAAGGTGAGGTCTATCCTTGAATGGCCTATCCCAAGGAGTAATTCTGAGGTGAGATATTTTTTATGATTTGGCTAGTTTTTGTAGATAGTTTATCAATAATTTCAATAGTATTTGTGCATTTGTAACTGAAACAATGAGAGGGGATAGAAAAGAGTTTAAGTGGACTACAAAAGTAAAAAATAACTTTGATATGTTGAAGAAGGAAGTCATAAAGTTGACACTTCTATATTTTTATAAGGTATTTTAGGTAGAGTATGATGCTAATGGAAATGCCATAGGAGTAGTATTGAGTCAATAGGGTAAACCCATTTCTTATTTCAGTGAAAATTTTAATGATGCCAAGAGGTAGTATTCTATTTATGTTCCATAATTTTATGCTATAGTTCAAGCATTGACGAAATAGAGACATTATATTTTGCCAAAAGAGTTTGTTTTATTTATTGATCTTCAAGGTTTACAAGATTTGAAAGGAAAGTTGCATCAAAGGTATTTAAAATAGGTTGAGTTTTTGCAAACACACATTTTTTTGAAGCACAAGATTGGAAGGTCTAACAGAGTCGCATATGCCTTGAGTACAAGGTAGAATTTGTTGATAGAGATGAAAATCAAATTTGTTGGGCTTGATGAACTCAAGAGTTTTTATCCTAAGGATCCTAATATTGGAGAGGCTTGGAGAGCTTGCATGGAGCCTATTACTTTATATAGAACAAGGTGGTTAGATTTTATAGTCTAGGATGGTATGCTATTCAGAGGAAGCAAGTTGTGCATTCTGAAGAGTTCCATGATGGAGAACCTAAAGAAGGAGAAACACAGTGGAGGATTGGCTGGACACTTTTGGTTGAGATAAGACCATTGCTCTTGTTATTGAGTGTTATTATTGGCCATAATTACATAAAGATGTAATTTTTTTGTGTAGTTGTAGAGTATGTTCGATGAAAAAAGGAACAAGTCATAATACATGGCTATATGCAACATGACTTGTACCAAAGAGGCCATGGTAGACTATTGGTATCTAGATTTTATTCTTGGTTTAGCAATGACACAAAGAGAACATGATTCCATTTTTATGGTGGTGGAAAAATTCTTGAAGATGGCACATTTTATTCCTTATAAGAATACTAATAATATTTTTCATGTTGTAGAGTTATTTTTCAAAGAGGCGACAAGACTATATGGCCTAACAAAGAGCATAGTTTTAGATTGGGATACCAATTTTGTTGGGTATTTTTGGAGGACATTATAGAAGAAATTGAAGAAGATTTGAAGTTCAGTTTTGCACACCATCCATAGACCGATGGGTAGACATAAGGGGTGAATAGGAGTTTGGGTAACATGTTGAAGGAGATAAACACAAGGGATGGGTTTTGATTTGGTTTTGGACCTTTTGAATAAAATGTATTTATGATCAATGCCTATCCAACAAAAGGGTATCTTCCACAATTCTAATTACAAATGCTTAATGACATACACAGTTACCCATATATTATATGAATCATTTAAGATCTATTTCTTGAATAGAAGAAACAAACAAGATGTACAATATAGTAAATATGCATAGGTAAACTCATAAACTATTAATCACTTTATTTATAAGGAGTGCATACATCAAGGATACAATTGCAAGAGACACGTGCTATAACAATTATTCATATTAACGAACTTGAATTAAAAATATGCCATACAATTATTTTTCACTTAAGGGCAAAAATCTTATATATAACACAAAATATTGAACTTTAGCTAAAACACCTACCCAAAATAGAAACTATAGAATCTCCTTTTACAATATCACAAGTTTCTCTCTATAAAAGTAAAACATGTTGGCCTAAAACAAAATTACAAGACTCATGTATATTTTTTAGTTACATTTGAACTTTTATATAATAAAAGTTACCAGGAGACTTGTTTCCATTCCTAGATATGATCTTATAAAAAAAATCGTAGATCAATTATTGTTATTGAAGAAGATTGAGATTGCTGCCTATATTTATAGATAAGCCAAAATTATTACACAACTAAAAATTTATCAAAATTAGCTCATTTTCTGATTGATTTTTGACTATCAAAGTAAAATGATTAATTGAAATGTAATTTTGTTCTATTCATCATACTTATTTATCCAAGCTACACATGTTTTCTCTAAAGGCCATTGGAAAGAGAGGAATTTGGATAGCTTTTCATTATGTCTAATGTATTTTGCATCTAAAATTGCCTACTTTTCTTACTGAAACTATCAAGATTCATCTCTACTATAAATAACTCATCCAATGATTCATCTCTACAGTAATGGATTCAAAAAATTCATATAAAATTCTTCAATAAAAAATATATATGAGGCTACAAATGACACCATTATACTCAATTCTCTATTTAATTGCTCTAATGGTTTGATCTTCGAATTATCATCTATGGTTTTTAAGAAATTTTGCTTATCTTATATCTATTTGTCCAATTTTGACATGTATACAACAACTTCTCCAAGTATTAGATATCAACATATCATTAATTTTTATGAGTTCCTTAGGAACTTATAGATCATTCTTTGTACATTTATATACCTACTTTAGAATTGTAGTCTTGAGAGTCCACCTATCAATTATCCATTTCATACTCTCTCTAGATTGCATATACTTCACAAAAAATGACCTCAAATATAAATAGGCTTTGCATGCATTATCAATCTTTCCCATTTAAAATATAATATGTATTCAATCAAGTATTGACTTTCTTATAAAATCTCTTTATTTTCTCTTCCTTGACTTCTTGCATTTGTTCCTTCAATTCTTTAATCTCTGCAATCAAATCCTCATTTTTGGTGCCGATGGCTTTGCAAAAATAGAAGGTGTGGAAATAATTGGAACTATGACACTTGGAGGTGAGATTTGGAGTGATTTCAACTGATTTGATTCGACAAATACCTTCACATATTGTTCACATGTGCAAGTTTTCAAAATATTTTGCAATTTTTTTGCTATTGCTTCATTGAAGAGATCTATTTTCAATACAAGGGGTAGTATAATAGATAATATATTGATAATGATATTTAATATTAAATATTAAATTCTATCTACCATCTTTGTCTTATTATTATCAAGAGTCATTGATTAGATTGCCAATGTCTCAAATTTGGTCCTAAAACTTGAACTGAAGAAAGCTTTCCCAAATTGATCTTTTGTAGCAAATACCTCCTAATCTTGTTTTCTAATGATTTCCAAAGAAATTACAAAATAGATATCCCAATCTATGAGAAATAGTAATCCACTTTTTCTTACCAAACCCTTTCCTTCCTTCAGGGAGTTATCTTGCCAATATCAAAACCAACTTCCTATAGTGCTTTTTGAGATATCTCCTCATATCGTGAAGGGTTTGCATTATTGTTTTCATTCTTAAATCCCTCTTGAAATTTATCCTTTCTTTATCTTCAATAAAAAATACCCAAACTCGTGGGTCTTGACAAAATTATCATTCCATGGAAATTATGAATAAGCCATAGCCCTAATATCAATGTTAGCATCATCACTAATGATCTAAGATTTATTTCCATCTTATTTCTTTTCATATCACTAATAATGATCCTTGGGGGTAAATATGGGTTTATTCCTTTGGTTCTCCCCCAATCATATTCTATATCAACTTTTTAGTCTGTCTTACTTCCTCTTTGCCAGTTGCATAGTTAACAAGCTTCCTTTTCTTTGTAAGTTGCTGAATGGACAAAAACAACTCAAGATTTTTCTCGTTGGACTGATTCACTTTCCATTGGCTATTTTCATTCGAAAATAGAAACATATGAAGGGATAAGTGTATTAGGATTTCTTCTTGGTTATTATACATGTCTTTCCTCTACTATAGGATGTTCAGTTAATGCATCAATGTTTCCCAATATTTTTTGTATTCTACATATAGGATCTCTTAGCTTTGCAAAAATGCTATGAAAATTTTTAGGCACCTTTCTCCTTTTTATTGAAAAAGGTTTTCATTGATGTCAAAGGTGCTGGTCAGTTCTATCATTGATGTTAAGGTATATAGAAGATTATATTTCTATCTTATTTATGACTATGAATTCGAGTTCTAGGTTCATTCGAAAAGATTGTGATATGTCATGTTGATGATACCCATTACAAAATATTTATTATATTATATTTTATTTATCACTAGTGTTTGAGTTGATATGAAAAGGATTTCCAGAATGTTCTAAGTTTCTATGTTTATCTTTTGTGGTAGAAAAGGTTAGATGTGATAAAGTGGCCACTGTGTGAGTTGGTTGTTTACGTAAGTGTTCTGTCTTGATATACATATAGTGTGAGGTATCATTATATGTGGTTTTATCAGAAGATTGTATGCACTGTGAGAGGAAGTTTTGATGATGATCATAATAGAGAGCCCAACTGAGTATTCAACCTTGAAGGTCTGGAATTCATCTTTTGCATTCTTGGTTGAGGGGATTGGTGTCTATAGTGGGTTAGTGCCCATAAAAACATGTTACAAGTTTCACATTTATTTGTGAGGATATTCTCACTATGGTTTTTCCCTTTTAAGTTTCCATGAATATCTAGTGTTCCTTTGGCGAATTTGTGTTTATTTTTATCATTTGCATAATGTTTTTAATGCTAAAGTAAGATCCAAAATTGATGGTAATGTTGATTTGGGTTTGAAGTTGAGAATTTTTATATATTGATTCACCCACCCTCTCAATATATTCCTTGCAATTGGTTTTAGAGCTAAGTTCCTTGGAAGAATCTTAATAACTTCAGGTAGATATGAGATAGCACACATAGTTGTTTAAGAAGGTTTATCTTCAAACAATGCTCCACTCTTTGATGGATCCAATTATTCTATTTGGAATGCAAGGATGGAATCCTACTTGATGGTTCTAGGATTTGAGGTAACTTGGCAATCAATTTTGGTTGGCTATGAAATCCTTAATAGTTTTCCAAGGGAATAGGCTAGAAAGAAATCTTACGACAATAGTGATCAAGCAAGGAATTCTATTATATATGGCCTAAGTTTGAATTTGTGAAATTTATGCACTGTAGGACAAAGAAGAATGTAAGGGTTACATTACATAGCATTAATGAAGGAAATGACAATGTGTAGATATTAGTTTGAAAGCATAAAGATGGAGAAAGAGAAAATCATTGCCTTTCTACTTCAGGATGATGATATAGTCACTTATATTAGAGGAATTGGTGAAGAACTGAAGGAAATTATGATTGTGAAGAAGGTACTTAGATCTCTATCTCCAAGATTTGATGCCAAGGTGGCTACAATTGAAGAGGCTAAAAGTCCTAATAAACTAACTATGAATGAGTTACACGGGTCTCTAACTACTTATGAGATGAGATTTGATAATGAATTTTTTTTTAAGGAGGAAACACTCAAAAAATCTATGAGGAATGAGGACTCAAACTATAGTGAAGATTTTGGTTTGGGTTAAGAGAACTTTGTTTTAAGACTAGCAATAGTTTCTGACAATTACAAAGGCACGAGTTAAGTTTTAAATATTTCAATTGTGATTACAATTAGACACATTGCTTCAAAGTACAAATTGAGAATTAGAAGCATGAAGAAGATTGACTTGTATGCCAAGGAATAAGGATGCTCATATGATGAGTATGATAATGACACCTCTAGAAGTGGAAACAAGAAGGCTCAATTCATTGAATTAGAGAATCTTGTTGGCAATACGAGATCGAATTCTAAAAATGACGATGATGAAAGGATGATCTTGTGGAAGAGTTGTTTTGTGGTGGAAAAGAGAACAAGAGGTTGAGGAACATATTCACTGAAGAAGTCAAAGCTAAAGAAAAATTGGCTCAAGGTCTTGAGGAGACATAGAAAATGGTCATTATTCTGAACATTCAAGTGGAAGAATCAAAGAAGATTGATGAAGTCATGATAGAAAAAACTACTGACAAGAGATAAGGATTGTGAAAACATAGAGGCAAAGATTGTGTCATTGAGAAGAGATATGGAAAAGGAAAGCAACTAGTTAAAGTTGAAGTTTGAAAAGTGTATTGAGTTATTAGATGCGATTATTTGTAGTTAGAGGGTACCACATATCAAGACTGACATCGGATTTAATGAAAATCAAGACAACAAGGTTACTATGGACTCCTTGAAGACAATTGTGAATATTTCAATAGAGAATAGATCTAGAAGTTCAATATCATAGTCGACCAATGTGAAATAAGATGACAAAAGGAAAGACAATGATATATTCCTTTCAAAAATGAAAAAAAATGATTTTAAAGATAAATTTTGGGAAGGCATGTATACAATACTAGGTTCAATCATTCTTTTTTTGTTACTATTTTAATTGCTATCATTATGGACATAAGGTAGTGGATTGTAGAATTTTTCCTGCAATTAAAAATGATTTTGTAAGTAGAAATGCATTTTTAACTTTGGTTGATTTCAATATCATATGTTACAAATGCAACAATTTTGGGCATATTGCAAGGTACTATTTACATAATTTTGAGAAGACTCCTAAGACAAATATAAAGGAAAAAAACTCTGCTAATAAGTGGAATAAGTCTGAAAACATGTGAAAAAGGAAGAAAGAGGAATAAAATCTGAAGAGGTCAATAATTCTACATACCATGTTTCATGTTCAATTTTATATGTATGATGAATCCAAACATAAAGGCTACTGTAATGCCCGCCAAAATACCTTAGAGAATTTACACTATACTAGCCTTGAATGGAACAATATATATATATATATATATATATATATATATATATATATATATATATATATATATATATATATATATATATATATATATATATATATATATATATATATATATATATATATATATATATATATATATATATATATATATATATATATCGATATCGTTTACTTAGTTTTTACTTAGTGTTATTAACTTGATCATAGGCTATCTTATTAGGTTCTTATGCAAGTAGAATATTCTTTATGATACCACACTAACTCCCTAGGGTACATTAGCACCATTACTTTATTTCTAGTAGCAACCCTTATTCACTAATCCACTAGTCATTACTTTAAGATCTATTAATCATCATGAATATGCATATATGCAGCCCACTAAATTAGTCCATCATGAAATGTATCTAAATGCTTTTTAATGCAGCCTGAACTATCATTGTTCTCATGTGCAAGGTGAAATAACACATGAAATTCACTAACTTATCTATGCACATATGCAAGTACACCATTAGCTATCCTCATGATGCATCCTACTAACCTCATTAAGTCACACGATAAATGCAAGACTAATCCCCATTATCTTGTGTTCATTTTAAACACCAAATCCAAATATTCCTAATCCCATATCCATTGATAATCTATATGAGTGATATGCATCTACCATAATTATCCATCTCTTAATGCATGATTATTAATCCATTAACTCCTATCATATCCTATTATGATCTTTTCCTATCACCATTCATATATGTGTAATGCATCATATAAATGCTTTCTTCAATCCTTAATGCATAACATGAAATGCATCAGTTACATCCTTACTATGATAATCCTATTCTTAGCATGATCTATTCCTTCATGAACCTATTTTCTTAATGCATAAGTCTACATGTCATTTGAACATTAATCTTTACTTATGACATGCATTCTTACTAACATGATAATGCATCTATGAACATGATATTATTCTCAACCCATGATATGATTCTATGTCACTGTATCCAATATGAATCTTTAGTCATAACATCATTCATTACCCCTATTACAATTTCAGCTTTATGACATATTTAGTTTCCATGTTGTTATCTAAGGATCATGGTTACATAGTATGTTTCTATCTCTAATCATTATATGAATTCTGCTCTGGTTTCCCTCTAGTTTCATGTCACTTGTTTAAGGTTCTTGTATGAGGCCTTGAAGGGTTTTATGAAAGTCATTGAATGGCTTATTGATGGGAATAAGAATACTGCGGATGAATACAAAAAACTCTACAACAGAGTCATGATCCTAGAGACCATTAACACTGGAGAGGGGAACACTATGGCCGATTATATCGAAGATCTAAAGAACACAATTGCTAAAGTGGAAGACATCAGAGATGCCTTTAATCCCCAGTTTGAGAAAATTGAAAAGGAGATACAGGATAGAAAAACCCTGGAGGAAACTAGCAAAAAAACACTCTCGAATACAGTTGCCAAAGTGGACAAGATAAAGGAGTGCCTCAAGAAAATTGTGGAGCAAAGTCTTAGCATTCTGAAAATCTCAGCCAACAACACCCATACCCTCATCAGCAAGCTTGATGATGAAAAGGAAACCCAGGAAATTGACCTGGATGCAGAAGGAACTGGGGAAGCCCAAGGTCCCAGAACCCGCACCCGTGGAAAGAGGAAGGAAAAGAAAGTGAATAAGGACCTGGATGAGCTAAAAGTAGTTGGGGTGACCTATGATGAGCTGGTGACTAAGGCAGAGGATCTGCTAAAGAAAATTACTATGTAGTGTCTCCTTGGGTCCTTTGCTGTTTTTTGTTGTTTAGCTATTTTTTTTGTTCGCTGGTTTTTTGACCAGTCGCTTTGTATGTGGACTCTATTTTCTCAGCTTTCTATTTAACTATGTTGTAATGGTTTCGGGTCCTCAAAACCTGTTTTTCAATTAATCAAAACTTAAGGATCATTTCCTTATTCCATTAAGAATATCAACCATATATCATATACATTATATATATCACTGTCACCTAATGATTACATCTTGTATAAGTCTAAACATAATCAAGAGTACATTATGATTACAAGCTCATTACATTGCTCTTACAACATGATCATAGTTAATATAAAACAAGTAAAAATGATCTCCTACAACTATTACAAATGCTTACATCACTTATACATAAACATCAATATACATTACAAGGGTATCACCATTTTAAATATATAAATCATAATACATATATCTGCTGCAATAAACATCCAATGCCTTCATGATGAAGACCCAAATCCACTCATGAAGAAGAGCACCAACAAGAAGGAAAAACCCCAATAGTAAAAAGCACCAACCACTTGACCAATGTGGAACCTACAAGGATCCACCCCCGTGCTAGGAGATGACACAAGGTCCCAACACACACTCTACATCTAGGCTGACACTTAATACCAAAGGATGAGACTACACAAGACTCTCATCCATGAATCCATCACAAGAAATCACATTAAGAAACTCCCATAGGCTAACAATACACATAACATAATGCAATGCAAATCAAGGGAACACATGTAGGGGTGGAGTGTCATCACATGCCATCCACATAACATAACAACAAGGCACAAGCCTGATGGACATGTGGAGCCATCTCAAACTATGAGATACTAAGGGAGATTAGCTTTCCATCTTCATGGCCTTCTCATGCTTATCCTAAAACATCCTCCCTATGACTAAGACATGAGGCTCAATTCGATTATTATCTTATTAATTATCTAACTACCCATCTCATATTTATTTTAGTTTATCATTTGTATTGCAATGCAAGGTAAACTCCCATGTGCCCTAGCGGTCTAGACTTCATGTATCCTTACAAGGAACCTCATGAGAGCCTATCTCTCATGACCCCCGGTCATCACAAGGAAGCCCACTTCCCCTAACATGGGCCATACAAAAAAGGTATACATGCTCAAGAGACCCTGAAACCAAGTATGAAAACATCAAAGATAATAGGAAAGGAGCCCCTTGGAAACAAACATAAATAAAAGGCCATACAATAGGGCCATCATAATCTACTGCAAATATAAAAGAAAAACCACAACAAGGCCATTCACTTGCTGGAAACACAAACATCAAATTGCAACCTTCTCTCATGACATCTCCACATGAGAGGAATCCAAATGATAACCAATACATGAAGGGAAATGCTCATAAAGCATCATAAAACCTCAAATTTGATAATAAGAAAATCTAGAACATAATAACATATCATAAACTAGCCTCTAGTATGAAAGTTAACTGAGGAAATCAAGTCAAGAAAAGAAAAAATACCGGAAAACTCTAAATACACAGTCATAGTGTTTTAGTCATATCTTAAACACCAAGATCGTAATTTTCATGAATTTTACACATAAATTAGAAGACATCAAGGCAAAAAAACCCAGTAAAATTCGTCCAAACCTAGTTTATACTTTTTGAGATACATTCATCAGAAAGTTGTAGACCTGTACATGAGAGCAGCCTCTAAATAGGGCTAAACAACTTCTTCATAATCAATCAATCAAAGCTAAACACTCTGGAAAAGAAAAGTCACAAGGACAACCAAGAAATCCACAAAGAATGCACAAGTGGGGAATCCATTTCTGTGAAAAACATATAGAGAATCATAAAGATACATTGCAGATAAAACTATACATTATACACCATAAGAAACTCTATTTCCCCATTCATTGACCAAAGCTATGCAAATAAACTACATTAGTAAACAAAATCTACCCAACAACAATAAATAAATGCACAAAGGAGAAACCATTTTTGTGAGCGCTCTCTACAGGAGAATCTATGAATGCATACAACCAAGCCAACATAATAAAAATAAATCTTTTCCCCATTCTCTTTAATCTAATAGTTATAAAAAATCAAACTATTCCCAGCTCCCAACAAAGAATCATTCACGGAAAAGACATAGGAAAGATTTTAAAATCAAAACAAAAGTCTTAGACTCCAACTTGGAATCCCGTGTGAAGTCAACGAGAGTTGAAGAAGAGTTCTAGCAATCCTCAATCCAACATCAATAATCAACATTCCAATCCCAAGCTCCACCAAAGCCAAAGAAAAATTGCAGACAAAATTTGCAGAGACAAGATGAATAACCAAAAGAATCAGAAAAACTTTACAACAACAAATAAAAAGCCAAATGAAAAGCTCCAAAACCCTAGCCTCTAATCCGGCCAATCATATTATTTTATTTTGAAATATGTCTCCCTCCAAACTTTATATTATATTTTATTATTTCTCATTGACTTTTCTCAATGAGATTTTAAAAATCAAAAGGGAGAATAATAATAATATTCCAATGCATTAATATATATCAAGTGGGGATTTATATTTTATTTTAACCTATGGTTTTCCCCCAAGAAATATTTAAACAACTATACCTTATAAATTAGACATAGACTTAATTAAATAAAACAAGAGAAAGTTCATTAATTAAATAATCAAGACTCCACAATATTGAATTAAATAAAGATTAAATTAAACACTAAATAAATAAAATAAACTATAAACAATAAACAATAAACAAACACAAATAATTAAATTAAATTATAAATAATTAAATATTAAATAAAACCTTATGCAACCTTTAATAATAATTATCAATTACCAAATAATAAAAAATCATTAAATCTAATAAATCAAAATAAACATTATAACTATATAATCACCAATTAAATTTAAATAATCAATCTAGCAGCAATAGTCATGTAAATAAATAATTAAATCATACCATGAACTCACAACCGAGGTGACCAATTGACGAACTGGCAACACACACATACAAGTGACCACCTAGACCCAAAGTGTGTAAGGGGAACCAATGTCAACTCCAGAACCACATATTACCATTGGGATTGAAAAACGCTCACACCTGTAAAGCTAGGGGAGCTCGCACCTGGTTACCCGAGAGGAATAAATGCCTAGTACCTGCAAGTCCTACAACCATAGATAATGATGCATACACACACATAAATATATAATAGGCAAGTGGAAGAATATCACAATGACACATCCCACTCACAATGAGTGATGTGACATTGATTCTCCACAAAGACAATCAAACAATATACAAGCAATAATTATACATCTCATCATCATATATAATAAAGGATTAGGGTTAGTACATCTAATCATCATCAATGAATAATCAATGTAAATCATCAGCACATATGAGTACATGTAAAATCCATCAAGTCATATAATCAGTAAGATAACATCATCACAAGATAGCATGAATCCACATAGTATCTAACATCATGATAATCAAATGAAACATATAAAGAGTCATAATCAGTCATCATCATAATCCATAACACAAAATAGGTCTAAAAAAGTCTAAATATGTCCATCATGCATAAAATAAAGTCTAGATAGTTCTATCAAATATGAAATAAATGTCCGGTCAAGGGTGGACACTACATCGACTACAATGCTACATTCGATGTGGAAGAATGCATAACTATAGAAGGAAATTTTGATGAAATTGTTGCGGACAATTACAACATAGAAAGTGATGATCTATCACTAAGACTAAGAAAATATAATGCATGTGGGAAAGAAGGATTAAAACTAGCCTTGGTAAAAAAGGAAGAATATGAGAATAATTTTGAGTTCTTCAAGCAGAAGAAGAGAGATCTCTCTCTCCTATTTGATGTTCTAAAGAGAGCATAGGTTTAGGAGAGTGTTGAATCTCTTTTGCAAGAAGGTTTGGTGGTCTTGCAGTGAAGAGTAGTATGTTTTAGTGCATATATTAGATTTGGGGGGAGAAAATGCCAACATAAAGATTCCAGTTACCCTTTTCCATTGATGTCAAAGGGGGAGAGAGAAAGCCCAAAATGTTGGATGACAAAGCTCTTTCAAGGAGAATTTTTCTTGGGGGGAATATTTTGTTTGTTGTTTTTTCATCTATGACAAAGGGGAAGTTTGTTTGAAAAAGGTTGTCATTGATATCAAAGGTGTTGGTCAATTCTATCATTGATGTTAAGATATTTGAAGGATTAATATTTAGTTTTATCTATAACTATGCATTAGAGTTTTGAAAGGATCTAGAAAGATTGTGATATGTCATGTTGATGATACCTATTACAAAATATTTGTTTTATGATATTGTATCTATCACTAAGGTGTTTGAGGTTGTAGTGCCCAAACTTTAGGGCAAAAACACAAAAACAATTTTTTTAAAACAAGGCTTAATTACTAGTGTTTACGTAATGTGACGGCGTGGTTGCTCACTAAGTTTCACTGACTTGATTATCCTAGCATCAACTTAATGTGATCTCCAATGTGAATGATTTAATGCCTTATTTAAATTTTAATTAAAAATGGCAACATGCAACATACATTGACTATGTGGGGTAAATTTATCCCCTTAAGCCATTGCGTGCTACATTACACTCAATGGGGAATAGTTCTTTGAAATAAATTAAAGATACCATCCCTAGAATTAGCAACGATACTTTAATTTGGTTGATTAAATTATTTATTAATTCACACTTAAGTGCTTGAAATAGCCCCATTCACCTAAAATATAACTTCCAAAGGTTTATAATCCATTACCCCTTGAAATAGCTATTAAGTTAATTTTCGTTTAGAGTTAATTAAATTAACTCAAATAATACCATTTTAACTTTATTACTAAGTGTATTAGTTAATTGTGAAATTTTGAACTTTATTATATTAATATTAATTTAACATTCATATGTATGCATTTACCAACAGAGTCATTTTACAATTTTAAAAATTAATACGATTCCTTGGTGTTAATATTAATTTATTAACCCAAGGTGTCCATTAATAATAACTATATATATACATATAATCCAAGGGATAAAACAAATACATCCCTTTTATTTCATTTTAGAAAAACTACATACACAAATATATTTGTATATGTATTTATTTACATACCCCATGTGTATGTAAATAAATACACATAGAAATATTACTAAAAATGTCACTTGATATATTCAACCCTAAAACCCTATTTTTTAATATTATTTTTAGGGCTTTATTTTATTTTGAATTGAGCCCCTTTTATGCCTTTTTTTGGTTTGTTTTTGCAAGGAGCTCAAATTCTTTTGGAGGGGAGGGAATGTGTCTGGGCGCTATTGTTGCAGGTGCCGACCCTACAACAATGGCAGGACGACCCCTTTCGTTTACTGCCGTAGTGATTGTTTGGCGCACGTTTGGTGGGGGAGGACGACCATGATGGGTCGCGGCCCACCCGTGTGGGTCGCGGCTCACACAGGTGAGTTGTGGCCCACCTGGGTGGGTCACAACTAACATAGGTGAGTCACGGCCCATGCAAGTGGGTCGCGGCCCACACACACCACCTGAGCCCCTCTCCTTTTTTTTATATTTTTATTTTAAGTTTTTTTAAAAAAATTTTCTTTATATATATATAAGGTGATATATGTTAGAGTATTTGGGTATTTACTTGATTAATTAAACATTATTTGTTTAATTATTTAAGTTCCGTTTATCTCTTTTACACTTAAGCTAACTTTAGGTGCATATAATTAATTATTATGTGCAAACCTAGGTTTTCCCTTTTAGGGTTTCTTGACCTATTAAAGTTTGAGTTATTTCTTTTCATTGTAAGAATCACATTACATATTTTTGTGAATATTGAGCTCTCTCTTTTTGAGCATATTCTCTGTGTATTTGTTTTTCTGTATTTGCTTCCTTGCTTCTCCTTGTAACAGGTTTTTCAGCTTGCAGAGATTATTTGGGCTCCTGTGGTGTTGTATTTTCTCAACTCCTATAATATATATATGTATATATGTATGCATGTATGTATATGTGTATGTATATGTATATATGTAAGCATATGTATATGTATGTGTATATATGTATATGCATGTATATATGTATGTATATATATGTATATGCATGTATATATGTATGTATATATATGTATATGTACATACATATACACATACATATACACATACATACACATATACACACATACATACTGTAATGCCCCGCCAGGAAACCCCGAAGGGATAAGCTAAAATAACAAGAAAAGAGTGCAATTTTTTTTTTGAAGTTACAACACATAAGATGCAACAAGATATCAAAGATTCAGATTACATAGCGGAAGACATTAACAACAATCTCCTAAAGAGTTTCCCAACGAGATTACTTAAATTTCACAATTCATTTAACTCACACAATTAATCCATTAAGCTGAATATCTTAATAACGAGATAAATCACAATCAGGATAATTTCTTTCAAAGACGGAAATATAAATCACAAGCAAGATTCATCATTAAGATCCATTCCTAATACTCATTCAAGCTTTTCATTTAAAATTGCAAACCAAACATCTAACATTCTAATACACTAGGATTTCATCATAACATAAGAGATCTTTCCAAGCATATTTAAATTCCTTAACGACAACTGAGTATAATTCATTACTCTAAGTTACATTCATTCATATACCAACTTATTGCGTTAAAAGGACGATTTCACACATGCATTACGATAAATCGCATCTCAACCAATTATGCATTCAATCAACAAGGCATTCAAGATAGACTGATTATGAGCATTTTAAGTTAATTCCTATTATCCACTTAACCATTTTACATAAATTAATCATACATGATAAAGCTGAAAAAAGGAAACATAAGAGAATACACCACATAACACCATAATGATCTCGGAGTTCACCCCTAATGGGCTACATCTCCGGGTCTGCTCAACTGCAAAACCCCCTCTGATAAATAATAAGGTTAAGAGTACAAGAGGTTACACCGTACAATCCAGCCATCGAGGCGATACATAACAATATACAAACGACCACATCGGTCCATAATACAAAAACGATCCTTACAAGGAACAGGATCCAGCTGAACATAATCGAAGCTAATAACATAAGAGTCCATAAGAGCATCCATAAAACTAAACCATCACTACCCCAGGGGCTAACATGAAACTGACACTCACAAGGGCAGCGACAAAGGACGACTCACAAAGGTACCCAAAACAGGACAAAATGACAACACACTAGCGAACGTAGGGACAAGTGTCATCACACAACCTGGTATGGATACCATGGCAAGTCTTCATAGGTACCGGCCCATACACTGGTAACCCTAGCAACCTAATCCGAACTTCCGGCCCATCCAAGCCTCATGTGGACCCACACATCCTCTCGTGAAGACAAGGAAGGTGGTTTGCCATTTCAGGCCTTCTCACAGCATGTCGAGTCTATGATAGCACTCGTCCCATGTGTGAGGCACAATTATCTTAATTATAAATTACATTCTAATCTACTTAGGTTATCACTTATAAGACTCACTTTCGACGGGTTATCCAGCAGCCACTTTGGGCGCGACCCCCAATCGAAAGCCACTTTCCCATACGACACTAGACTAACTCAGACGAACTCAAACCAAGGAATACACATGGTCAGACGAACGGAGTTCAAGAAGAGAGAAACAATCATCTGGTCAAACATGACTCAAAGATGAACACTTACTGACGGTACTCTAACTAGAGACCTGACAAATAAAGTTATCCACGAATCATCATTCGACTCACACGCAAGGAAGATATGACCAACTTATGATGCCATCACAATACAATTGTCAACTCGGAATCAAGGACTGAAACAGGAACACCAAAGTCATCCATACGACAGGGTCCTTTTAAACAAAGCAAAACATGCCATTTCATAATTAAGGCGAATACAGTAATTAAACTCGTAAGACAATAATCAGAAAAGACTATATTCCTCAATTTGATTTAAACTTTACAAGGCGATCAAGTTTTCTACAAGATCCAAATCAGATTACAGTTATCTATCTCAACTGGGGATAAGTTGTTCTTGGTTTTCTAACTCCTAAGGTTCAAGCATTGAACAGGCAATTTAAGCCATAATGAGTTTTAAACCAATTTATATTAATAAAATTCAGACAACCATTAAACAATTAAAATAAGATATTTAATCTCCATTCCAAAACGTCATTAACATACTGGTCTAAATTCAATCTCTACAGATTCATAATTTCAATTCCAGTTACCTAATACGGATTACAAAAATAAAAATGCAGAAAGAGAATCTAAATGGAGATAGTCATTCCCAATGCATATCGTTAAATTTCTAATGCCCAACGATAAACATTTCACTACTTTTCAATTACTCGATGATATGTCCTACGATAATATTTTTAACATCATCAATCAGAATGAAATCACTGATATTCAGTTGCGAAAATTCACAGTTTTAGAATTTAATTAAAAGGAGGCATCAATCACGAAAGGAAGTTGAGTAATGCTTACTCCCTAAACCCCATTTTAAAAATTACTCAATGCCAATTTAACATTTATCATTTCTATGCCCCTTAATCAAATTACGCAACTAATCATACTTAACATTAAAACAACTCCCATTTAAATGATATAAATACCATATGTTTTTCTTTTTTTTTTTCCAATACTAAAAATTTCATTGTAAACGTATTTAAAACATCGTATAAAACAAACTACGTTTAAACAAAGAAATGCATTTAAATAAAACTAAGTTTCTTTTTTTTTAAAAAAAAACATGCATTTAAATAACTATGTTTAAAACAAAGCAACGCGTTTAAAAATGCGGCTAGGGCACGTGGCGGTGCTCGCAGGCGGCGCCCACGGTGGTGCCCACAGGTGCCGCGGCGCCCTGCGGCCACCGCGGCCCCTGCGGCCACCGCCGTGAGCCGCGGCCTAACCAAGCGCGAGGGAGGAGCACGGAGCGGGGAGAGGAGAAGGGGCGGAACGCGCGGGGGAGAGGGGAGGGGAGCGGGTGGAGCTCCGCTCCCCGCTCTCCCAAACCCCAACTCCCACAGTCCGCTAAAACAATTAAAAAAAAATGCGCGGTTACACCATAAACAAATACGCCCAGTTCGAACATGAAATAATATAGTTCGAACAATCAATAAAATACGTCCAGCTTGCCACAGAGCATAAAAATCTTCTTCGAACACACAGTTCGATAAATAAAAAAAAAAAACAAATGTTTTCATTTCTCATTTACACACAGTCCGAACCAAAAACGAACGCACAGTTCATTAAAAAAAAACATGTATATTTCTTATTAACACAGTTCGGATTAAAACAACAACAGACCCACTCCAAGATTTGAAATAACAATTTCAGTTTGATATGAAAAGGATGTTTTCTTGATGGTTTGCTCATCCTTTCCAATAACCAAGGGTTTCAAACACTCAACAGCAATGAGAAAAAATACACATCTCCATTAAAATTTCCAGCCAAATTCATATGAACAATCAAATTAATTTTCAATAACCAATTCAGAATCCTACCTTAATTCGCGATCCTGGTATGGCTGAGGGAGATCCCACCTGTCAGATCCAGCAACATTCCTTTCCCCAAAATCTTCTCCAAAATTGTTCCTCCCTCCATTTTTCCCCAAATTTGGGTTATATGGAAGAGTTGACCCAAAAATCCCATTTTAGGAATAAAACTCTTGTTTACAAATAATTCTCAAAATTTAATTCTTTCTCACAAACACAACAAATTAACTTGCCTTTTCAATTCAAAATTCGATTTCTCATTTAAACAAATTTAATCTTTCTAATTTAATAATCCAACAGAATACAATTAATCTATTGCGATAAAATATCAGACTTTCTCTTTCAACAGCATAAACAAAATGCATTTAACAATCGAAATCAGTCATTTAATCGAATTCACTCCCAATATAAAATAAGCAATTCATTAACAACGAAAATCGCATAACGAAAACCCGTTTACTTTAGCCCATTAATCTTCATTGCACAAACGCATATTAATCAAGATAATTACTAAAGACTAATTAACCAATTTAACCATGCACATCAAGCACGCAAACCGAGAAGGTCAACCAAACAGACGACTCGCAAACCCAAACAAAAAGGGATTACCGACGATGACTGGCGATGCTCACTAGAGCACGACTAAGGTCAACCAGGGTCTTACGACCACCCAATCCGACTCTAAGGATTAAAAAGGGTACACTCAAACCTGTACATCTAGGTGAAGCCGAACTTTGCATTCAAGCGGCATTGAACCCGAAATTTCCTACAACCAAGATCACACATGCATACATATATAAAATTTGAATGAAAGCGTTAGTCCGATACTAACATCACGAAATAGGAACACTGAAAATCTGCATACAACTAGTGTGGACCACATCAATAGCTATGCGTTAATTCAAACATCTGACTATAACATAATATTACGATAAACTAATCAAGATTAAACCAAGGTTAGAGATCGATTACGGTAGGGGTACTACACATACATACATACATACATACATACATACATACATATATATATATATACATATACACACATACATACATACATACATACATACATACATACATACATATATTGTTAGAGTTATCTTTTATTAGCTAATAATTATTTATTTAATTATTAGTCTATTATACTCTATGCTTAAGCTAAACTTAGGATTTTTATAATTCTTTAGGGTTTTCTCCTTTAGGGTTTCGAGTATCCTCTTATAAGGATTCTCTCTTTGTATTTTCATAACAACTGTAATTATTGAATTGCATTCTTGTTGCACAATGAATATGACTCCTCTTTTCTGGATCTCTGAATTCTAGCTTCCATAGCTTTTTTGCTTCTCTCCTTCTGTGATAGGTTTGCATGCAAGTGATCTTTGGGAGCTGTAGAGTTGATTTCTCCTCAACTCCAATATGGTATCAGAGTTCCAGATCTGCATGCCCTTGTTCTCTTCATGAGAGTTTTTGGGCAATGTTCTTCAGATTTGAGTATTCGGGGGTTTGTGTAGTTGCTTTTTTTCATTTCTGGGGGTAGCTGATTTTTTGATACATTTTGGTGCCAAAAAGACCTCACGGTTGGATTCAGGAGGTTGATTCCACAAATTTTGATATATAATTCGACCTATTTCAGTGATAAGGGCATCTGGGCCATGATTTTTTCATTGACACGCTTTATGAGGCACACAAATCCATACGGCTGTACCTGCAAATGCGTCAGAAAATTTTTGTAAAAAAAAATTAATTTTTTTTTTTTTAACCCTCTTTATGCCCTAAAAGAGGGGTTTTTTTTCTTTTGGCCGTAACTTAGTCATACGGAGGCGCTTTTTCAAAAAACTTATATCATCGGAAAGCTCTTTCCGAGCGCTATCCAGATTAGGTTTGAACTTTTGATTTTGATTTTTTGATGGCGTGTTTTGCTGTCAAAGCCAGAGGTTCCTTTTTGCACTCCAGGAGACATAACTTGAGCATCCGAACTCTGTTTTTTGAAAACTTTATATTGTTGGAAAGCTTGTTCTATTTTCTTTCCATTCATATGAGTTTTCTTTCTAGATTCTACGTTAGGTATATTTTATTCAGTTTTTTGCTTTTCATCACTCTGGTGAATATCTTGGATGTTTCAGGTCTTGGGATCTCTTTCTTTAAGTAGGATGTCTCGTCTTTTGTTGTTCTTTCTGTTTCCAGTCTTCTGTCTCTTCTGATCATTGTAGCATTTTATTTATGAAAACACACCGAGATAAAGTGCCATAATGCATTGTATACTTGGGATCTTGCACTTCTTGTGCCTTATTGTACATGCACTACTTATAAAGTCCCATGGGGGGGTTTATGTTTGCCTTTTGTTTGCCATCTACCTTTGTCAAGTGAGTTTTCCTTCCACGACATTAGCCACATGATGTGTGTCAAGTGAGTTTTCCTTCCACGACACTATGTAGTTTCTTCGCACCTTCGATGTTCCTGGTTCTTCGTCATGCAGTTCTTGTTGGCCATTCTTTTCAATGTACCTGTCCCTCTCCCTTTTCAACATTATGGGGAGGTTTATCCTATTGGTTTCAATGCTTCCTTGGTTTGATTGATCAACTCCTCAGGCTTTGGTGTTTCATGCCATTTGTATCTTTGAGTTCAGTTGTTTGCTTTTTTTTTCCATCTGATTCGAGTAGTGTCATCTGAGGGCACTCATGCAGATCATAGTATTCTCTACCCAGTCATGTTATATTTTAGTGGAGGTTCTTCAGATCAACAGTTACTCTTCGACAGTGTTTGCAGCTATTTCATGCTTCAGTGGTGTTCTTCTTTCTCTTTTTTTTGTTCCTATCTTCTGGAACACTCTTGTTTGGAGACTTCTTAGTCCTTCACTTGAGCTTTCATCTCTTCTTGGAGAGGAGTTTTGTTCCCACAGGGGTTTCTCCTTTTTCTCCACTTTACAAAGATTTTATTGTAATTGGATACCTCATCAGGCCTAGTTGTCGGGACCCATTATTGTTTTCCTGCATTTTTTACATACTTTTTTAGTCCTTAATTGTTTTTTAGCTACTCCCTAAGTTCATCTTAAGGGGGGGTGTTAGAGTTATCTTTTATTAGCTAATAATTATTTATTTAATTATTAGTCTATTATACTATGTGCTTAAGCTAAACTTAGGAATCTTATAATTCTTTAGGGTTTTCTCCTTTAGGGTTTTGAGTATCCTCTCTTTGTATTTTCATAACAATTGTAATTATTGAATTGTATTCTTGTTGCACAATCGATATGATTCCTCTTTTCTGGATCTTTGAATTTTGACCTCCATAGCTTTTTTGTTTCTCTATGATAGGTTTGCATGCAGGTGATCTTTGGGAGCTGTAGGGTTGATTTTTCCTCAACTCTAATACACACACACACACATACACACACATTTATATATATATATATATATATATATATATATATATATATATATATATATATATACATAAATATATATACATAAACATGTATATATATATATATATGTACATATATGTATATATATATGTACATATATGTACATACATATATGTACATACATATATGTATATATATACATATATGTATATATATACATATATGTATATATATACATATATGTATATATATACATATATGTACATATATATATATATATATCTGTTAATATATATATTTATATATATTTTTGTGAAAAATTTAATCAATCTATTTTATTTCCAGAATAACTAGTTGTAGGTTAATAAGTAGAAATGTTTTTATATTTATATATTCATATGTATATATGTAACTATATACCTAAGAATATATAAGAAAGCTAACATGACATTTAAATTTGTTTTTATTTGGATATCTAACATGCAATTTTTAAGTCATTTACAAAAGCATAAGTAGGCAGATTAAAACTCATTCCTTTTACTATTATTGTAATAACACTTTCTTAACCATGGATTTAATCTAACTAGTATATCTTTTTCCAAGCAAGCTATATTTATGCATTGATACAAACGTAAATGTTGTGAATAGATTAAATCTCTTCTTTATTTTTGTAAGAATAACTTTTTTTTTTAATCTATTAGAATGTAGAACACTACCTAAGTTTAGGAACATATTTAAATAAAGATTAATCTCATGCTAACACTCATTTAGACTTTAATGGAAGATGCAGATTTAGAAACTATCTCTTTTTGCCTTTCAAGTTGACATTTAAAATCATCTAGGAATGAAAATTAACTATGAGATTTTAACAGAATGTAAATAATGCAATACTAGTTTAGGGATTGCAAAGTTTTATTGATTTTAACATTAACTTAAATCTGAAAACAACTCATTGCCATTTAAAAAGGTAAAACTTTTTCCAACTTTGTATTTCTATCAAATAAAAAATAAAAACAGTCTTAACTACGCATTTCTTGTCTCTTTTTCTTTGCTACTAAATAAGTAAACTTAAAGGAAAAAAATACATTCTCTTCACATACTTTTTTTTTTTGAAAACTCAATAGTAGGAAAGTCAAATAGATAGGTTTCTTTCCCTATTACAATCTTTTTTCCATATTTCACAAAACACATAAAAGAAGCATAATCTGAAACTTTCATGAAGGTATAACTTGATAACTCTCTTAAATCAACCACATATGTAACTCTTCTTCTTCCATCTTCTACATCCAATATGAAGACTTGCAAATAAAAGACTCTTTTGGTTGTGACCATCGAGGCTCACCTCCCAACCTAGGCCTACAAGAGGCCAACCCAAAGCCTGGGAGAACTAGGTACCAAACAGGTTACAAACAAGCTTAACACACATACAATTTCCAGAATACAAAGAGGAAGCAAAAAACACAAAAAATCCCAACCCAAGCTTAACAAATAGTCATAAAATAACATTTTTAAAGAGGGGTGAAGGTGGAGTAGACATGGGGAGATCTACAAGTATATTACAATAACCAAAGCCAACACAAGGCCGAAAACCTCCTTCCAAACTTGGTGTCTCATGATCATAAAAAAATTCCTTATGACCCCCTAAGGATTTCAAACCAAATCTTCCCTTATGACCTCCAATTTAAACAAAATAAAATGCAGCAAGGATCCTAGATCCTTGTTTCCCTCTCTTCCTGGAAGAGAGACTCTACACCCTATGACTGTCATAGTCCCTTCACCCCAAGACTACTCTACCCTCCTAAGGGTGAGTTTGGTCTTGACTCCCATAACAACATACATATGAAATAATTCTACAATATGCAATACTAAACCAAAAAAATCATAATAATACAAAACTCAAATCACAACAAATGCATTTACAACATGCATATTTTCACATAAAGCAACAAGAATATGCATTTTGATCTAAGGGTGACAACACACAAAACTCAACTCCTCCAAATGGAATGTGCTATAAGATTTGATGAAGGGCCTCCAACCCAAGCCGACGAGACTCCAACTAGCTACAAGCTTCTTCCTTAGCTATTTTTTTTCTTTTTCCAATTCAAATTCTTTGAACAACTTTTGATCTCCAAGATTGGAGAGTGGGTGATGATTTCTAAGGTTGAATTTTTTCTCCCAAGTAGACTCTTCTCACACTTTCCAACTTCCTTGGAAAAGGATGGTGAGATCTTATAGGTTTCTCTTCCCAACATGCTCACAAAGTTTATAAAAAAATAAATTGAAAAGGTAAGTGTAAGGTGGGGAAGTTCATCCAACAGAAGACTAGAAGGTTGTCTTACCAAAATTCTATCTTCTAAAAGCTGATTTTCGTCCATCAAGAAAAGGTCACTTTTGAAGTAACTTGGCAATCACATGTGAGTGGTTCTATGCCCAAAAAGGTGCCTTACCCATTGGTATATCAAGTGGGCTTTCAAAAATGACTTAACTTCAACTATGGGAGTTAGTTTGACCCCCCAAAAACCCACCTAAAGTTTCTTTTTGGGAAAACTAAATGGGGTTTAAAAAATGCATAGGTTTTTACATTTCCCTCTCAAGGACATGTCACATGCCAACTCACAACACATTACAAGTGTCAAGTGGCACCATAAAATACAACACATCAACATACACTAGACATACCCTTTCAAGGGTGAAATAAATTAAAATTTAAAAAATTGAACACACACACATGCATTCACTTATATGAAAATAAAAATATTACAAACGAGGTATTATCTCTCCAAATAGATAAAGCTTGGCTTCACAATCGTACATAGGTTTGCCTCTAGTTATCCCATGTATTTCCATAGTCACATCATGGATTAATATCCTGCACATCTCAATCCACACATCAACATGTCCAAAACAATATGCATACATATATGAAGGAATACACTTTTAAACTCATAGCATCCAATTTCACATCATATCATGGATTGATCTCCTAATCAAAGAATAATAAAGATAGAATCTAATTACTTTTCCTAACAATCCATATGCAACCATTTAATCAATTGCAACATCATTGAAATCATATAAAGCATTCATCAATTAGGCATGCATACATGAATCATATCATCAACATAAGTAATGAAATCAAACATAATATGGGATATATCATATCCAGTGATATCAAATCATCTGTCAAATAGTCTCTAAATTCATAGTGTATCAAAGTAATGTATCAAATGATAATTTCATAGCGAAAATAAAGAAGTGCTATGATGGGCTTGGGGTAGGGCCTCACACCTTCCCCCTTAGGCATGAACTTCCTCCTAGAGTTCATAAAAAATATTAGGATACTGAGATCTCCTCCATGCTGTATCCTCCTATGATGTTGTAACCTTGTCACAACAATCCCACTGGACCCTAACCTAGTCCAGCTCTCGGTCACGAAGAGACAGCGTTCGGTGAGCCAAAATGTGAATGGGCTCCAATGCCAGCTACCCGTCCGACTCCACCTGCAAGGGAACCCAATCTAGAATATGAGACTCATCATAAATATATTTCATGAGTACAGACACATAAAACACATCGTGGATCATGATAGGCTAGGTGGCAAAGCTAGACGATAAGCAACTGGTCCTATCCTCTTTAGGATCTCAAATGGTCCAACAAAGGGAAGTGTGAGCTTAGAACCCTTTCCATAGTGGATTGGACTCTTATGTGGTCTCACCCTCAGGAAAAATCTATCTTCAACCATGTAGTTACGATCTATCCTCTTCGCATATGCATACTTCTTCTGTCTATCCTAGGCCTCTCTAATGCGCTGTCTAATCAAATCCACCTACTACTCCATATCTCAAACTAACTCAGGACCAATGGGTATTCTATCCTCAATGTGGTACCAACTCAAAGGTGTCCTGCATGGTCTGCCACACAATGCCTGATATGATGGCATCCCCAAGGAAGTGTGATGCCCATTGTTATAGGCAAATTCTACCAAGTGAAGGTACTCCTCCCATCTAGTTTGATAATCCATTACATACATATAGAGCATATCCTCCAATACCTGGTTCATCCTCTCTGTCTGTCCATCCATTTTCAGATGATATGGTGTGCTAAAGTTGAGTTTGGTACCCAACGCTACCTGTAATGCCTTCCAAAAGGAAGAAGTAAAGAGGGAATCCCTATCTGAAATGATCTAGCATGGAATGCCATGAAGTCTGAAAATATCTCACAAGAACAACTTTGCCACTACTGGAGCTGTAAAAGTAGTTCAGATGGGTGAGAAGTGAGCCACTTTGGTCAACTTATCAACTGTCACCATGATGGCATCATGGTGGTGAGATGACATAGGAAGACCAATGATGAAATCCATCGAAATTGTGTCCCACTTCCACTCTACTATCTTATGAGGCTGGAGAAACCCACTTGGATGGTGGTCCTCCACCTTAACCCTCTGGCACTCAAGACATTGAGCTACTAACTTTGCAATGTGTTAGAGCATACTCGACCCATGATAAAACTATCTCAAATTTGCATGCAACTTCTTAACCCTGAGATATGCTGCATAGGGTGCTCTATGAGCCTCAGCCATAATGAAATCGCACAATTTCCTGGAAGAAGGTACATAAATGTGCCCTTTGTGGCATAGTAGTCCATCAGACTCCAATGAATAATTTGTATATTTTCCTTCAAGGCCCCCTTGAGATCACACTACCTGACACACCTCTAAATACCACTCATCCTCAGGCAAGTGATGCAATATGCGATCTCTGAAATCTATATCTGTGGACATAGAGTATAACTCATGGCATCTCCTACTCAATGCATTTTCAACTACGTTCTCCTCCCCCTTGATGTAGTGAACATCAAAATCATACTCACACAAGAATTCCATCCATCTCCTCTGATGAGCATCAAGGTTAGGCTGAGTAAATATGTACTGCAAGCTCTGATGATCAAAATGAAGCTCGAAGTGATGTCCTAAAAGAAAGTCTCTCCATTTCACTAGTGCGTGCACCACTGCTGCAAGCTCAAGGTCATGAGTAGGGTAGTTAAGATCGTGAGTCTTAATTTTCCTAGATTCATATGCAATAGATCGACTACCCTACATAAGTACTGCTCCCAAACCATCCAGGGAAGCATCTGTGCATACCACAAAATTGGCCGAGGGATCCAGCACAACAAGAATAGGTGTGCTAGTAAGTGCCTTTTTGAGTTCCTGAAAGGCCCTCTCACACTTTTCTGTCCACTCAAATTTATTTCCCTTTCTTTGAAGAGATGTAATAGGGTGCGAAACCCTGGAGAACCCCTCAACGAAGTGTCTATAATACCTTGCTAATCCCATGAAGCTCTTGACCTCTGTCACGCTGGTTGGCGCTGACCAATCCATGATAGCTCTAATATTTGATGGGTCAACTGAGATCACATCACCTGATATGACATGTCTTAAATATCAGACCTTTGTACGAAAGAAGGAACACTTAGACAAGCTGACATACAATTGATTCTCTCTCAATCACTGCAATACCTGACGCAAGTGCTCCTCATGCTCTTCCTCATTTTGAGAATATATCAATATATCATCGAGGAACACAATCATAAATCGGTCAAGGAAGGTATGGAATAGCCCATTCATGAGACTCATGAATACTACTGGAGCATTCGTGAGGCCAAAAGGTACTATTGTGAACTCATAGTGACCATATCTAGTTCAGAAAGCGGTTTTGTGAATAACACTTTCCACTATCCTCAACAGATGGTACCCTGACTTCAGATCTATATTTGAAACACTTTGGCACCCAGTAACTGATCAAATAAATCATCAATTCTAGGTAATGGATGCCGGTTCTTAATGGTAACTTTTTTTAACTATCGATAGTCCATACATAACCGTAGGGATCCCTCCTTCTTTACGAAGATGACTAGTGTGCCCCAAGGGGAGACACTAGGACGAATATTTTCTTTCTCTAAAATTTCCTCGAGTTGAATCTTGAGCTCACTAAGCTCATTAGTGGTCATCCTATATGGTGCTCTCAAGATTGGCTCAACTCCTAGTACAAGATCGATATGAAAATCAATCTCTCTATGAGGTGGCATACTAGGTAGCTCAGAAGGAAACACATCTATAAATTCCTTAAGAATAGGATGATCATCAAGTGAGGGTTCCTTCTCATCCTCTTCTTCCCTGTCACTAATAGTGATGGCAAATAACTGACATCCCTTTGCATGCTCCACTTAAGCTGCATAGAGGAGATCATACGAAGGGATATGGGTCTCTGAACTCTTGAAATCACTGTGGAAGTGCCATGATCATCTACATACTCATCTTCTTCTACTGATAATCCATCTTGGCTCTGTGGGCATATAACCAATCCATGCCTAGAAGAATTCCATAAGATCCTAGTGGTGTAACTTGAAGGTCTGCTATGGTGGTCATACCCCCAATCTGAAGCTGACAATCCCTAACCACTGATTCAATGGACACTCTAGCTCTTGATGCTAACTAAACCTCCCAACTAGTATACTGCCTAGTTGCCACTAGCCCGCAACTCTCCACATTCAATGGAGAAATAAAAGAATCATTAGCTCCTGAATCAAATAAGATATTAACACTACTACCTTTGATCACACATGTGGTCTCTATAAGTGTGGCCTAATGTTGAGCTTGGCGGTTATCAACCGCTACGAAGACTCTATAGGACTTACCCAAGTCCCCAATTATAGGGTCTGAACCTACCATTGATCCTTGTGGGCACTCTCTTGCCATGTGTCCCATGGTGCCATAAGTAAAGAAAGTTCCATGTGCCTGAATATGTGCACCCTATGGCCTAGAGTAGTGCTTCCTTCCTATCCTACTAGATCCACTATAACCACCCCTGGTGGAGTGCTGAGTCCGTGCCGAAGGTGTGTATGGAACCTATGGTCACTTATCACGTCTAGGGCCCTGTGTCTGCCATTGTTTGGGCTTAAAGACTCGGTATCCCTATGGAGGCCTATGCCTATGATTCTATTGAGACTATTGTTGAGGGTGAGGGGGTCTATAGAATCCCAAAGAATGTCTATGATTGCCCTTCCAATGGGGTTTCTGAAACCCCGGTGACTGTGGTACAGGGTTTCGGTTCTGAAACCGATCTCATGTATCCTGTGGCTTATCCTGAATCTCCTCTTCTAATAAAGCCTTCTCCATGGGGCTCCCTGGAGATGCCATGCGTATGGGTCATGCTATCTCGATATTCAATCCTTTGATAAAATGGTTAACTAGCAATTTTTCATCCTTCATGTAATCCACATAAGGTAGTAGCTCAAAGAAATTGCTCTTATATTGTGACACCGTGAGTCCCTTCTGTTGAAGGTCATGGAACTCATCAATCCAATGCTGCCTAAAGTGCTTTCACAAGTATCTATCTCTAAACCTCTCCAAGAAGGTACCCCAAGTGAGTGTGTCAATTACTATGTAATTCTTATATTCCTCTTGCCTCCACCATGTGGAAGCTGACCCTCTCAATAGATGTATAGCGAATCTTGCTTTTAGATTTCTCTCATAGGGACACAATTCAAAGCACCTCTCTAAGATAAAAAGACATGACTCAGCTTCTACCACATCGGTAGATCCTGCAAATGAACGTGGTTGTAGGTGTAGTAGTTCTCTGATCTGATCTCTCGGATCACAGGGTGCTCTCTCTACAACCACTGGTGCTATAACTGGTGGTGGCTTGGGTATATAAACTGACTCTGGCTCATGCTCAACTTGTCCCTCTACATGGATTGGAGGTGGAATCCTACTCCATTATCTAGCTACTAATCTATAACCCTATGAACCCTTTTGTTCTGCCTGGTGACCTGCTGGAGGTAGTCTATCCTAGACTATCCCTATCAGGTTTTGCAGTGCACTCAATAAGTATCAGTTTGGGTCTAGAGGTTGTTAGGGTTGAGCACCATGATTCCCTTGAGGAACCGACACTTCCTACCCAACGTCCTCACGTGCCATGCGAGCACGTCTAAGACCCCTTCTGTGTCTGCGAAGTTGTTGCTTAACCAGAGGCATCCTACATGAGCAATTAATTTTCTAAAGAGAAATGTAATGAAAAAAGGTTCCTAGTGTTGAAAACCCTGCTCTGATACCAAAATGTAGTGCCCAAACTTTAGGGAAAAAACACAACATTTTTTTTAAAACAGGGCTTAATTACTAGTGTTTACATAATGTGAAGACGTGGTTGCTCACTAAGTTTCACTAACTTGATTATCCTAGTGTCAACTTAATGTGATCTCCAATGTGAACGATTTAATGCATTATTTAAATTTTAATTAAAAATGGCGACATGCAATGTACATTGACTATGTGGGGTAAATTTATCCCCTTAAGCCATTGCACTAAATTACTCTCAATGGGGAATAGTTCTTTGAAATAAATTAAAGATATCATCCCTAGAGTTAGCAACGATACTATAATTTGGTTGATTAAATTATTTATTAATTCACACTTAAGTGCTTAAAATAGCCCCATTCACTTAAAACATAACTTCCAAATGTTTATAATCCATTACCCCTTGAAATAGCTATTAAGTTCATTTTTCATTTAGAGTTAATTAAATTAACCCAAATAATACCATTTTAACTTTATTGCTAAGTTTATAATTTAATTGCAAAATTTCCAACTTTATAATATTAATATTAATATAAATTTTTATATTAATATTAATTTAACATTCATATGTATCTATTTACCAACGAGGTTATTTTACCGTTTTTAAAATTAATATGATTCCTTGGTGTTAATATTAATATATTAACCCAAGGTGTCCATTAATAATCGCTATATATATATATATATATAGATATATATATATATATATACATATATATATATCTATATATCTATATATATCTATAGATATATATATACATATATATATATATATCTATATATATATATATATATATATGTATGTGTGTCTATATATATATATGCATGTGTGTCTATATATATATATGTATGTGTGTCTATATATATTGTAGACACCTAAAAGTTGCACAATGAATTAAGTGAATTTTATTCATTTAATTATTCTTAATTCTTCCTATTAATTGATATCCCTATTCTTCTAATCGCTTATTAATTAGATTTAATTAATATACCTTCTTCTATCTAAGCCATTTAATTAAATTCACATTTAATTAAAATCCCCCTTCTAGCCCATTTAATTAAATTTACATTTATCCACCCACTTGCAAAATCCTACATCTCCCACTTGCCTCCTAAACCCCCTTCCTAAATTCTTCTAGAACATATCTAATCCTAATCAATTAGCCTAAACCCTTCAATCATATCCTTTTCCTTAAATTTGAGGATGTCACTTCTCAAATTTTGAGGAAAGTCTTCCAAAAGCATTAAAGTCTTTATGTCCTCAACAAGCTAACTTGTTGAGTTCCCCCAAATTTGGAATTTGTCCCCAAATTCTTCCAAACCATTAATGGTTAACTAACTCTTTTGGCATGGTTGGAGACTTTTTGCCTAACTCAACCTTCATCTAACCTAGGGGTCTCATCAAGCACTCATGGCTTTACCCTTGGTTATCTCTTTAAACCCTTGCACAAGAGTTTACCCCTTGGGTGAAAGCTTTATCCAATGGGTAATCCTAACCTAACCTTAACCCTTACCTCCTAAGGTAACCTTCATGTCTTCTCAAGCATTTAATTCTTCTTACATATCCTCTCAAGTAGTCTCTTGTTGACAATTGTCACCATTTCATTGGTGAAATTATAAAAATGGATTGATTAACTTTCAATCCTGGCCCTTGATAAGATTATCCAATCTTGACCATCCATTGCCCTATTTTACCTATAAATAGAGCCCATTCCTTCTTCAAAAAATCCAAGTCTTTAGCATCAAACTTATAGACATTTTACTAAGCATCTAAATCATTTTTATATAGCATTTATCCTCTCTTTGATAGAAATAATCAAAAAATCTTTATTTTTATAATCATGGTAGACTAGTATGATATGCTAGGATAGTCTTGTTACTAATCCTTTCATCTTATCATCATATGCATGCTAGTTAGTTCATCTTTTAATATCACGCACATTAGGATTGCATTCTTGTTAGATTGATCAAAAGCATCCCTCATTCTCATGATTGTCATCCCTAAGTCACTTTGCTCAGTGATCTAAGAGAAAAGGCATTGGCTTAAGGGGTCTTGTGAGATAGAGAACAATGGAACATCCCTTGGGAAGTTGAGCTATTCCACATAGCTCCATAACTTGCACCAAGAGTCCCATTGGTGTGTGGACAAGTCATGATTTCGTAAATTTCATTTCATTGCACCACTTTCCTACATACATTTCTGGCACCCACCGTGGGGCATAACCCAATTTATCAAATTGTTTTTGATGTAGGATTAACTTTGCAGGTATGCAGAAAACTTGAATTAGCATGTGGAGAGCATCCTCTAGTGCATTCGGTCAGTTCTTTGGTGCATTGGGCAGACTATTTAGTGCTTTGAAACCATCTTTTAGCGCATCAAAACTTAACTTTAGCGCATAGCATTTATGCTATATCCTATAGGTCCCGACACTTTAGTACATTAGTCTAGCGCATCCAGACAACAACTTAGCGCATCTGGGCCTTTGGCTAGCGCATTAGCCTTATTCTGTAGCGCATAGGTTACATTCTGTAGTGCATAGAAAACACAGAGAGAAAAACACAGTTGTAACCGAGTTAGAGAATTAGACTTGTAGAAGTCCACTGTGAAAACTTTTATCACTAACAGGTTTTTCTTATTGCAGGTAACTAATGCTTGTTTGCAAGTTGGGAGAATTTTCTTTTACTAAATGTTAGGCTTTTGACTAAATTTTTAATTTCTAGCTTTGTTAAGTTAGTCATTTAAAAGTTTTCTTCATTTCCTTGTTGAGTAAAATTGAACCCACTTTTCATTTTGGGGTACCTAAAAAGAACAACAAATAAAAACCATTTTCTTGCTTTCTTAGGAAGAAAACGCTTTATTTTGAGGGTTAAAAAGAACAAGACAAACTTTATTTTTGCAAACATTTTAAAAAGAACCTCACCATCCTTTGGTGTTTAAAAGGATTCACTTTACTTTGCAAGTTAAATAACCTCATTTTTCCAAGAGTTTTGAAGCAAAGCAAAAGAGGGAAGGCCTTCCCCTTTATCAAATTCATTTTGTTGATCATAAATGAAAAATTTGCTTTGTTGACCAGGATTTCATTTACTTAGATTAAAAAAATCATTGATTTAAGAGATAAAAAGAACACCATGCTTTTTGGAGAAAAATCTCCAAATAGAAGTTAGCAAATCATTGTCTTAAAGGTTAAAAAGAAGATTGTTTGCCTTGTCTTGAAAGTGGAAGGTATATGCTCTCCCCTTAATTGGGTGACCAAAAAGCCAAACCACTCTTATGCTTTTTGTATTTCAAGTACTTAAATCCTTTAGCAGGCCTGCCCTCTTGAGGAGCTAATAACTCTTAAAGCCATTACAGTCGATGAGAGGGGAATGACCTAAGTGGGAAACTTCTTTATCACCAAGTGTTCCAACCCACTATAATCAAAAGTGGAGGCTAACGAAAGTCCCTTCAATGGTTTTTCTCAGTGATTAGCCTTCCCTTAGTATCTTTACGATACATAAAGCCTTTGTTCTAAAGGTTGGAAAGCCTCCCAAGGGAGTTTATCACTGAAGACCGAACGAAAGCCTGATTAAGAACCTTAGCATTAGAAAATTTGAACCAAGTCAGTCGTCAAACATTGGCAATATCATAGTGCAAGGGTGGGGAAGAATCCGCCCCCAAGATTACTCACCATATATCTCCCAAGATAGCTACTTTGGGTTAATTTATGGCAAAAGGCAAAAAAATAGGCGCCGCCTAGGGGGTGACAAGGCTGTTTGAGCTAATGGAGTATCGAGACTAGTGGGATATGATATTGTCAATGACCTTTGAATAAAGCATCTATCTGATTTGTCTTTTGTTGTAAATCAAACTAGTGATAACATCGGGGATTTGAACACATCCTCAAAAGAACACACACTCAATGTTTAGCATTAGGATGACCATTGTCTTCATGTGTGCTATGTATTCTTGTCACAAATGTTAAAATATCTTGCAAAGTATCCAAACATCAAACTCAACAGTCAGTTCAAACAAGGAAAAATCATAAAGTGGAGAAGATTTCCAAATCCAACAAAGCATCTTTTGAGATGGTTATCAACATTTCAACTATCTTTAGGAAAGACTTTCATCCAACAAGATTAGGGGAATATTAAACCAAGTGATCAAGAGTTTATCTATTTGACTTAGTAGGCTTGAGTATCCAAAACAAAATCATCCATCAAAATCACAAGTGTTAAAATTAAAAAACAACAAAAACAGAGCAATCATGGCAGTTTAGTGCATAGGAGCAACTTCCTAGCGCATCTGGAACATTCTCTAGTGCATACGAGCTGAATCTTAGCGCTTTCATCAGTCAAATAGCGCATAACCAGTATCATACTGGTGGAATTTAGGTAGTGCTTGTGAGAATCAGTCTAACACATTTAGACATCAGTGTAGCGCATTCGAGACATATCATAGCACTTTCAGTGCAAACAAAAGCGCGTAATCGGGACATATTAGCGCATAACCCATCTAGAGTAGTCATTTTCAAACAATTTGAGTTAGCGCATAGGAGAAACTTCCTAGTGTATCTGTAACATTTGTTAACACATCCAATCTCTGTTTTAGCGCATGATAAAAACCAAGAAAAACAAAGAGAAAATCAGGTCTTCAAGGAAATTTTCATCAATGGTCTTGAGTGCCCTTTTAGGTTTTATGTCAAACTCAATAGTCAGAATCCAAATCCAATTATCAGAGAAACAATTCCAAATCAAGAAAGCATCCTGAAAACAAATTTGTCGATCTTAAACTAGCTAGAGGTAAGAATTCATCCAACCAAAATTAGGTAGTACCATCACATTGATCAAAAGGTCCGCCATCTAAACGGATCCTATCAAACAAACAACATATTGAGTTTAAACCTTAAGTTGTCAAATCAAGTTTCTATATCGGGAGACTTTATCCATATCATTTGACACACTTTGTCAAGTAAGCTTGAGTTTTTCAAATGAAGTATCTCAATCCAAACATCGAAGTAAACCATTGATCATTCATGTATGACCACTCCTCATATTTTGAGAAGAACAAGTCTTCATCACAAAACTAAGTTGAAGAAGAGACAACCTAGTCCTAGAGCCCTTACCAAAAGGAGTAAATTTCTCTACATCAACCTATCAAAAACATCAACTTTGATAATTTATATGACCATTCATCATCAAGCTAAGAAAAAGGAAACTCAATCAAAGGAAATGAGTCCTAACATAAATCAAGATCACAATATCATAACTTCCCAATCTGATCCCATCTTCGATCAAGATCCCACCTATCAAGAATCTTATGATGATCCCCTAATCTTTTGGTATTCCATCCATGATGATACCCTTTCATCTCAAGAGAAGAGTCCCATTCAACATCCACCTCCTAAGAAAGAGCATGATATCCCTTCCATCTCCTCCACTAATCTAATTCCAAATCAAGAGGAAAACACAAAATCAAATGATCCTACTCCAAGTCAAGATCAAGATCAGGGAATCTCTTCATCCTCCAAATCTATCTTAGTGTTAGGATTCCCATAGATACTTAGAGGGGGGGGTGAATCAGTATCTATTCAGTGAATTGAATTTCTTAACTTAAAACATGTAGAGCATATTATAACAGTGTACCGGTAAGCAAGAAATAATGCATTAAACAAAAATGAAAGCAACCACATAAGAAACACACCATAACACAATATTTTAAAGAGGAAACCCGGTGTGGGAAAAACCTCGGTGGGATTTGTGACCCACAATATTCACTTACTGGCCAATAAGAGAATATTACTTATAAGAGGGGCCTGCACATGCAGGAAGGCCAAGTGCCTAGAGCTCACTGCTCAATGGGAAGTCTCACTGACTTACAATGATGGATTATACAAATCCAGTATCTTGTATTGCTTCAGAATATCATCTATAATGCTAGATCTAGTACCGGTTTCTGCTCTGCTTCTTACATAAACCCTTATCCTATAATTCGCATAATAGGTCTGCCTTATTTCACCTAATTACATTCTACCATTGCTTATCAAATGTCCTACAATGATCTTTTATATATAAGAATCATTTTACAATGATACCAAGTCGGCTTACAAAGTTTTTACAATAATAAACAAAATATAATATAACAAAAATCCTATTGGCCTCTGTGCCGATATGCTTCCTTTCTTTGCCGGTGCTAGTAGTCTGTGTGCCGGTGAAGGGTCTGATCTTGCTAGTGCCAGTGGGGTGAACTCACAATACTGGTTCCCACTTTTTGACCAACTTTGACACTTAGATGAACATTTTGCAAAAAAACTTCACTTTCCGACACCTATAACTTTTAAATCGTTAAGAATTTGAAGATGATGTAAACTAGTGATTTGTAACATCCTTTTTTTAGATTCTAAATATATTTTTTTCAAATTTTTTTGAATAAAATTTTATTGCTTTTTCCATCTCCCTCAAAAGTAGTTTTTTACAGGAAACAACATTTTTTAAGAGTGATGTGCATCCCGAAACGTATAATTTTTTTTATATAAATGATAAAAACTTATCTCTTTTAAATTTTGGTTTGTAACATCAATACCCAGGGCATGCAGTTGGTTTGATAGTGATATGTTGAATATTTTTTATTTTATTAAGTTTTGAAGTCTGACTAATTATAATTTAGATATAGGTGTACGTTTGAACACATAACTTGCTCTATATATATCAAAATTGAGTTTTATTTTTTTTGTTAGAAAGAAGACATCAATACCTAGGGCATAGATATTTTTCAGAATTTTTTTGAATTAGTTTGCTATTTGTCCCAATGCATTGAACAAAGAAGTTCATGCTCGGTGAAAAACCTACATTCATAAAAAATAAAATAAAAATATATTAATAAACTTAAATATATTAAAAATTATACTATTTGGAAAGCTTATAATAAGGAGTAAATCCTCAAGAAAATAAAACTTCTAAATGAATTTGTTTGACCCCTCAAAAGCTAATGTAAAGTTGGTTTTTTATCAGCATTTGATAGATGCAAAGGAGACTCCATTGCAAGTATGATTTAGAAGTAGAGAGGTTCTATCCAAGAAATTTTGATCTAAGAGCCTTTGATCTAACTCTCTTCAATTAATTACTTCAAATGGGACCTCTTAAAGCTTAAATAATTATATTTTCCAAAAAATGTATGATTTCAACAAAAATCAGGATGTACCAAAAAGTGGGAACCAACTTTGTGAGTTCACCCAGTAAATACCTTACCGATGCCATAGGATTGTAAGGTTGCCATCAATGAAAAAACCTTCAATCACCTTCATTGTCTCATTGGAGTGTGCATATGCCAACAATCTCCCCCTTTGGCATTGATGGCAACACTCATGAGAAAATCCAAAAATGTGTTATCCAAAAATGTGTGAACCAAAAATGTGTGAACTCCCCCTGAGTAGATGAGTCTTCTATCGGTTATTTTCTCATACTACTACTCCCCCTTTGGCATCAATGACAAAGGTTGTCAAGGTGTCAATAGAGTTTTAGTCTTCAACCTTGTAACTGTGTGGTCACAATTTGAAAAAGATCCGTCAAAATCAAGTTTATACTCTCCATAAACTTCTTGCTATCCTTTATTGTTGTCTCTATTCTTTGAACTATACCGGTGAGGTGCTGCATATGCTCTGTCGGTGTTCTCTATCCTTGTACTAGTGCCTCAGATATTTCCTTCTGCATGAATGCTAGATAGTCCAATCTTGGACTCAGTCTTAGTCTCAAATTCTTTGCCTTATCTACTATTCTCTCCTTTTCTCTTCCTAGCTTAAGTAACTCTTCCTCAAAACTTGTTATCTTCTGTTCAAACATTGATAATGTATCAGGTGAGTTAACAAAACTGTCTGCAAGTTTATTGATTTCATCCTGTACCTTGCTCATCTGCTTATCTATGTCAACAGTTAGTAGGTTTGTCTTGCATATGTCTTTGTACAGAGTTTTGAATTCCTTCAGTAAGTTGCATAGTTCTGGTAGAAGTGTGTCAAATTCTCTGGTACACTTCTTTATTTGATCTTCAAAGAAATTCTGCTTTTCTATTTCCAACTTCTCTTTGAGTGCATCTTCCTTTATTTGGTCAATCGTTACTATGTTCTCAGTAATGTACTTTGATAAGGTGTCAAGTTGACTTAAAGAATCCTTGTTATCTATGTTACAGTTGGGAGCTATCATTTTCAAAACTGGGATTGTGTCATCTATAGCTTTATAAGACTGTGAACTACAATCAGTTATCCTTTTGATGGAGTCCAAAAGTACTTCAGTTATATTTGTAGATTTGTAACCTGCTGAGGAGGAACCAATATTCTGAATTCCACTGGTGGGAGCACTAACCTTGCTAGTAGTGACCTCTAGTAGGTCTATCTGTGTTTCCATTTCCTTTGCCAGTGGTTTGCCTTGTTCACTAGTTGCCGGTGGCACAAATTTTGTATTTGTTTGTTGCTGCTCTGGAGCCTGTTGCTCAGCTTGTGTCTCTATTTGTGTTTCTATTTGTTGCCCTATTTGTTGCTCTATTTGAGTTTCTGCTTGTTGCCCTGTGACATTATCTGCCTGTTTACCTTTGTCTGATACCGGTGGCTCACTAGCCATGTCAGTTTTACCGGTTGAGTCCTTGTCTACCACAATGTTGACTGTTTAAGTATCAACATTAACTGTGTATAGTACCTCAGGATTAGGATTTGTATCCTTTATATCCATACTCTCAACTGCCGGTTGATTTTCAATAGTTGTTATTACCGGTGATGTAATCAGAGGCAGTGGGAGTAAGTTATCCTTTACCTTGATGCTCAGAGGTCCACCAACCTTTCCTTTTCCTTTGTCCCTCTCCTTCTGATATACCTTTATTGGCTTGGGGTTCATGTACTCTTCCTGTTTTTCTTTTTCAACTAGGAATATATCCCATGCATTTTCTATTTCTTCAGTTATCTCATTGACTCTTCCAACCATTAAAGCAATATGCCGGTGTGCAGTAGAGAATATTGACCGGTTGGCTTCTACAATTAGGTCATCTATTTCCTTGGGTGAGTTTACAGGGTAAACAACAAGTAGTTTTTCAATTTTAATTTTCTTATCAAGCTCTACCACAACTTGTCTTCTTGCTTCTAGTCTTTTAAATAGTTCATCTGGTATTTCATCTACTACTTCCAATAAGAACTTCTTATACATGTCCATGTGCAAAATAACACTATTTTCCACTTGTTCTTTTTCATCTGCTGTCAAAGTATCATATAATTTCTTTACGTTCTTTAGTTTCCCTTCCTCTATGATTTCATTTAGCAATTTTTCAAGAGGGGCCATGTTTTGTTGAGTCCTCTTCTTCTTCTTGGGTGTCAGCTTTTTCTTTGGTGTAGTTTTCTTAACCGGTGACCTTACTGCCTGTTGTTTTTGTCTAGTTCTTCTAGGTGAAGGTGTGGATGTCGGTGAAGGATCCCTTTTCCTTACAACTCTTTTGAAAGTTGCTGGCATGTCATTCTCCAAAGAAGTAGCTACTGGTGATAGGTGAGTTTCAGGTTGTAGTGTTCCTAACTCATTCTCAGTGATGTCGATTTTCTTAAGTACATCTTCTTTTATAGCCTTAGTCTGTCTAGAGCCTTTTTTCACAACTGCCTCAACCTTTTTCACTCTTTTCTTAGATTGAATTTGGTTTTCAATCGACTCAGTACTACCAAATACTTCTTCCTTTGGTTCCCTGGGTGCTTCAAGAAGAGCTTTTGCATAAGTCTCAATAATGTGATCATCGGTCTCATAACCCATCTCAGTAACCCAAACTGTTCTTGGGATTACTGCTTCCATCCAGATCTCATCCTTTTTAATCACAAAACATATTTCATCCTTATATTTGTTGACAATTTTCTGTGACAGTCTGATACTTTTGTTCATTCTAGTTTTAAGTGCTTGAAAATATTCAGTAATGTTCTTTTCCTTGTTCTCACCCATGTTGTTGAGTAGGTCTGTTAACTATTTCCCTACCGGTATATCAAATCCAAGCTCTTTATGGCCTATACCGGGAACCTGTTTGGTTATGTGTAACATTAAGCATACAAGTAGATTACCAAACCTAAAAGTTCCTTATCCTTCTTGATTTTGCCTAAGTTATCAATCAACTCATCTTTTAACCACTCACATATATCAATTTTCACATTGTTTGTAATCATATCATAAGCACTCTTAATGCATAAACTTGAAACTGAGTTAAGTTTGTTTGCATGAGTAGCTTTATACCCTAAAATCATGCTGATGAATCTCACATTTGTGTCGGTTACATCATTGACTCTCAAGGACCTTTTCTCAGATGTTGCACCAGTTAGTTTTGTTACTAGGTCATTTGAGACCTTCTTTGTTTTGTCTAGTCTTTTACCGGTGGAAGGTAACCCTATGATAACTTTCATAGCTTCCTTGGTAATTTTGTGAATTGCATCTAACCAGAAAAATTCACCATGTACCCTGCTCAAAACTATCCTAATCACATCCTTGGGAAATTCAGGAATCTAGAGGATTTCAGTAAATCCTAGCGTTTCAACAATTTTATGTTCTGGTTTTACATTTCCAGAATCATCACATATGATAGATTTATACATGGTTTTGATCTCTTCATCTCCTAATTCCTCTATGTTGTGTATATTCTGGGGTCTTCAACATAAACAACTCCTTTTGGAATTTGGGAAAAAGCACCTGTATTGTCATCTTTCTTTGCTATCTCAGGAACTAGTTGAAATACGGGCCTAGGGAATTTTAGAACCTCGACTATAGTAGGGTTTTCTATATATTCAAGTACAGAGGTGGATGCCATGATGATAAATACCTTTATCTGCCTTTGGAAGGATGAATGCTGAAATCTTTTGCTACTTTGCTCTAAATGCCTTAGCTCTAGAGATTTCACGCTCTTCGAGTGTTTGAATTCACAGTGAAGTGAAATGGAGCCAAAACCATTGATTTATAATGTCAATTTCACCAACTACCACATTTAACGCATGTCGGTTAAGTAATTACTTAACATTGTCTGCCGATATAGAAGTCAATCTCTTCATCCTCCAAATATATCGTAGGTCCTTTCATTCCAAAGTCAATCTCTTCATCCTCCAAATCTATCTTAGGTCCTTTCATTCCACAATCAAACTCTTCATCCCTTCCATCCATCTTGGGTCCTTACCTCCCTCCATTAATAATCCATCACCTCAAATGATCCATAAGCAAGATCAACAAAGGAGCACATCTTTGAACTTCTTTCAACCCTTTATCTAAACATCTTTCCAAAACTATTCTTCTATCATTTTCTTTATCTATTTTGGGTCCTTATATCCCAAAATTCAATTTTCCTCCATCTCTTCATCACTTCTCAAGTTGTGTACCAACACTCATCTTGAATACATTTCCATCTATCCTCACACAAATATTCAAACATTCTATTTTTATCCAACACCTCTTTTCTATCCTTCCATCCCTTTCATTCAATCCTTTGCATAAATCCTTCATCTGTGAGATAGGTGTTTGTGTCATTTTGTCACATACTTTCCCATGCTCGAATGTAATGTTCAGTCCTTTTCCTAGATATCTATTCATGAAATGCTTCAGAATCCGAGGTTGTTCCTCTTTAACATTTTCTTTTGGTTGGGATACACACTCAATCCAAAAAAGAACCACTTATCATATCTTGGTACTGACATCTTTTGATTACTATATCTCATACACTTAATCGATTGCTCTAAATAATTGTGATCTCTTAAATTGAAGACATGGCTAGTGAAAAATCTAAAATCTTGCTTCAGCGGCACTGTAATTATCAGACCCATATAAGTTTCATCACTTGAAAGCCAATGCAAGAAAAATAAAGAGCAAAAAGAAATATCAAAAGCATGATCAAGAAAATGAATATCAAGAAAAGCAAAATGCAATGAAATGCAATATCAAAATGATTGGCTATGGGAACATGCAAGTAACTCCATCAAGGCTATGGACGCCTGGCTGGCAATGGAGCAATATTTGTGAGATTACAATGATAACCTCGTCGGGGCTATGGACGCTCGCTGGAAGCAAGGCTCTATCCAGGATTCTTTTGAAGTCAAGGTAACTTATGTAGCTAGCCATGCTAGATTCTGAAGATTACAATGATCATATGAACCAGAATGAACCCACTTGCACACACATGGGTGATCAAAGACTAAGTACCTTGACCTAGTTTGGGATTCTTCTTCCCTTTTGAGTCTACTTCCTAGTTGCTAGAAATGTTCAGTTGAATTTTCCAGAGGTTATAAGTGTGGGTTGGGTCTCTATCTTTGAAAAGTTCAGAAACAACTATTCAGGTGGTGCCAAATACTGTGACAATCTTACATATTATCTTTTTGCAAATGGAAACCTCTATACTTGGGGGAAAATTTCATCCACTCTATTCTTCCTACCATATCTCCCATTATCCTTCCTCCAATATCCATTACCCTATCTAACTTCATCATTATCTATGATCTTGCTTCACCTCATCCATATCCTCTAATCCATATCCCTTATCCTATCTATTCATTTCTTCTATCATCCAGTGCTATCTACGATCTTTCTTCACCTCATCCATATCCTCTAATCCATATCCCTTCTCCTATTTATTCATTGCTTCTATCATCTAGTGCTATCTATGATCTTTCTTCACCTCATCCATATCCCTTATCCTATCTATTTATTGCTTCTATCATCTAGTGCTATCTATAATCTTGCTTCACCTCATCCATATCCTCTAATCCATATCCCTTATCCTATCTATTCATTTCTTCTATCATCCAGTGCTATCTACGATCTTTCTTTACCTCATCCATATCCTCTAATCCATATCCCTTTTCATATCTATTCATTGCTTCTATCATCTAGTGCTATCTACAATCTCGCTTCACCTCATCCATATCCTTCCTCCAATATCCCTTACCTTATCTAACTTCATCATTAGCTACGATATTTCTTCACCTCATCCATATCCCTTATCCTATATATTCATTGCTTCTATCATCCAGTGCTATCTATGATCTTTCTTCACCTCATCCATATCCTCTAATCCATATCCCTTATCCTATTTATTCATTTCTTCCATCATCTATCATCTAGTGCTATCTATGATCTTGTTTCTCCTATCCATATCCTATCTCTATCCATATCCCCCTTTCCATCCTTGATCTTGATCAAAACTATGGACACAAAAAAAATTGATTTCCACCTCAACGGTTTAGTCATCCATTCCTTGTCTTGCTATACATTGGGGCAACCAAATACATGTTTCTTCTAATCTCAAAAAACTCAAAAAACTAAAAAATAAATAAATCAAAACATCCAAAAAAAACTAAAAAATAAAAAAATTGATAAAATCAAATAAAAATTGAAAATCAAAACATGAACGCATGACCCATCCATCAAATCAAATCAACAATAGGAAAACTCTCAAAGTCTGCAATCAAACTGATCACATGTCTTGTTAATCAATTCATCACTCGAAATCAACATCAACATCAAACATGTCTTATAAAGGGATAGGTACACTCGAAACCAGACAGATCGGTCTTATACGAGGTACTCTTTCTTTGAAACCAGACATTCCTATCAATCATCGATTCTTGATAATCAATCCATCTATCAACGTCAACATCAACATGTCTTATACAAGGATAGGTACACTCAAAACCAGAAAGATCGGTCTTATACGGGGTACTCACTCTTTGAAACCAGACATTCTTATCAATCATCGAACAAATCAAAACAATGACGTAGATCAGTTTGACTGCTAGATTTTGTTCTAGTTAGCCTTATCTTTATCAATTGATGGCAATACATGTTTCACAAATCATATTGTACATATCATATCCACCCATCTGAGATATCACTAGAAATTCACAAATACTTATCAATCCTGGACATACTTAGCGTAGTCACTGTCCTTGGTTTATCTGAATTAGTTATCCAAATCATATCCCACCTGGCTTGGTGATTAGTGTACATATCCATATCGAAGTAGTATTAGCAGCAAGGGGAAAAATCCTAGCCTTGCTGGGGGAATTTTGCCTTCAGGGTTTTCAACATTAGACCAAGCACATAGCAAGACAACAAGGATTAGAACAACCAACAAATGACAAATGACACTGCAAGAAGGATAGACATCATAGACTTGAACTGATTTCAACTAAACAAATATCTATTTGCAAGATTTTTTAATTGACAAGAAGACATTCCAAATAAAATGCATGCTTACTTACTTATGGTTGTTAATTTTTGCTTATCATATCTCCTAAGTGACTCAAGGATGTCTCAATGACTAGAGAGGCAAGGAAAGAATGTGATGTTTTATATGTTTTCTATCTGTGAGTGAATTCTTTTACCATGCAAATTTTTCCTACGAAGCAATTAGGTGGCATATCATTGAGGACATTTTGGATTTGTATGGGACAAAGGTTAACTCTTGTTTGTTTACGCAAGAAACACTCAGGTCGTCTTAGTTCAATTATACCTCGATGCTTGTGTCATCTTGCAATATAAAAATCCATGTAAGTTATACTCAGGTCGTTATGGTTCAATTATACCATGATGCTTGTATCAACTTTCAACATATCAAAACAACTCAATGATGAAAACAAAGGAAGCACCGACACTTTGATCACAATAGATGGCAACATTGAGAACGCGAATGCATATTAAGCTTTGCATTAGCTGCACATCCTTATCATCTTAATCTTGCATTAGGTTGCACATCATTTTTAATCTTGCATTTAGTTGCACATCATTATCATTATCATACATCTCATTTTCAAGATACATCTCACATCTCATAAATCAAAGCAATGCATCATCACATTTTGTTTATCAAAATCATGAATCATACATTCACAAATTAATCGAAATCAAGAGCATTGTTATCTAAGCATCAAATCATCCTCATAGAATCTCATATCAAAACATAATTCATATCATTCATCATTCATCATTGCATCCCTCGCATGCATATCTATCACATTATCATGGAATCTTTCTTCACTTTCATATCTTCATCATTCTTCCAAACTATCTTCTATCATGTCTTATACAGGTTGTCTCTTTCTTGAAACTAGATGCTTTGATTAGCTCTTATATAGGATATATCATTCCTGAAACTAGATGTTTTGATCAGCTCTTATATAGGATATATCTTTCTTGAAACCAGATGTTTTGATAAGCTCTTATACAGGATATATCATTCCTAAAACCAGACGTTTTGATCAGCTCTTATACACGATATATCATTCCTGAAACTAGATGCTCGATCATCCATGTCTTATACAAGTAGTATCATTCCTGAAACCAGACGCTCGATCATCCATGTCTTATACAGGTGGTATCATTCTTGAAACCAGACACTCGATCATCCATGTCTTATACAGGAGGTGTCATACCTAAAACTAGACTTGATCTCAATCCAATCAATCTAATCAATCTTATCAAACCCATGCATGTCGTCACTATCCACTCTTCTATCTTTCTAATAGCATTCTTCTTCTTTCGAGAGATCATTCATGCCTTTTGTGCACGAACGATCTCCTGAGGGGGCATTATCATATCAAATCTTGACATCAATTTCATATTAGTTTCAATCTTGATATCAATTTCATATCAAATTTTCATATCAAATCAATTATTCATATTTGGGGCATCATCAATATCGTTCATCAAATCTGGGGCATCATATCGACTTTTCATATCAAATCAATATTTTCATATCCACAAAATCATATCGATCAAATTTTGACATCATATCTGACAAATTTTATTTGAATCAACATGTGGTCACATGTTGACTCAAAGAGGGGAAAAATGTAGACACCTAAAAGTTGCACAATGAATTAAGTGAATTTTATTCATTTAGTTATTCTTAATTCTTCCAATTAATTAAATTAAGATTTAATTAATATCCCTATTCTTCTAATTGCCTATTAATTAAATTAAGATTTAATTAATATACCCTTCTTCTATCTAAGCCATTTAATTAAATTCACATTTAATTAAATCCCCCTTCTAGCCCATTTAATTAAATTTACATTTAATTAAATCCCCCTTCTAGCCCATTTAATTAAATTTACATTTAATTAAATCCCACCACTTGCAAAATCCTACAAATGCAAGTTGCAACCACAATTGAAATAAATTAATTTTATTTTAATTAAATTCTATTTTCCCCACCCACTTGCAAAATCCTACATCTCCCACTTGCCTCCTAAACCCCCTTCCTAAATTCTTCTAGAACCTATCTAATCCTAATCAATTAGCCTAAACCCTTCAATTATTCCTTTTCCCTAAATTTGAGGATGCCACTTCTCAAATTTGGAGGAAAGTCTTCCAAAAGCAATAAAGCCTTTATGTCTTCAACAAGCTAACTTGTTGAGTTCCCCCAAATTTGGAAGGACTCTTACAAATTTGTCCCCAAAGTCTTCCAAACCATTAATGGTTAACTCACCCTTTTAGCATAGTTAGAGACTTTTTGCCTAACTCAACCTTCATCTAACCCAGGGGTCTCATCAAGCACTCATGGCTTTACCCTTGGTTATCCCTTTAATCCTTGCACAAGAGTTTACCCTTTGGGTAAAAGATTTATCCAATGGATAACTCTAACCTAACCTTAACCCTTACCTCCTAAGGTAACCTTAATGTCTTGTCAAGCATTTAATGCTTATTACATCTCCTCTCAACCAGTCTTATGTTGACAATTGTCACCATTTCATTGGTGAGAATTGTAAACATGGATTGATAGCTTTCAATCCTGACCCTTGATAAGATTATCCAATCTTGACCATCCATTGCCCTATTTTCCCTATAAATAGAGCCCATTCCTTCTTCAAAAAAATCAAGTCTTTGTGCATCAAACTTATAGTCTCATAACATTAAGCATATTGTCTCTCTTTGATAGAATAACATGTTAGATCATTTTGATAGTATTATAATCTTAGATATATCATGTTAATCTCATATCATGTTAGCTTCATCTTAGTATCATTTTAATACTAGTTTAAGCTTCATATCAATATCTTGCATCCTATCATCATCTAGTTTCATATCTAAATCATCACTAGGATCTTGGTTGCATTCTATTTAGATCCTAGAATCATAAATCTCATTCTTTAGGTTGTCATCTTAAAGAATCAAGTGCTCTTCCAAGATGAGAGCCACCTTGAATCTTGAAGATCCTTGGAGATAGAGGAACATG